>NC_053026.1:267240970-267540970 GCF_003073215.2 Triticum urartu | reverse complement strand
GCCTTGAAGGCAAAAGCTGTCTCCTCATCTGAAGAAGAATCTGACAGCAGTTCGGATGATCCTGAAGACATTGGAAGGGAACTTGCTATGCTTGTGAAGAAGTTCCAAAAATTCACCAAGAAGAAAGGTTTCAGAAAGTCTTCCCGATCAAGCTCAAGGAATGATGAAGCTTCTGCTCACGACTACAAGAAGAAAACATGTCACAAGTGCAAGAAACCTGGCCACTTCATCTCTGAGTGTCCACAGTGGGACAATGAGAACAAAAAGAACAAGAAGAAGAGCAAGGAATATGACTCTGACAACAAGAAGAAGAAGAAATACTCAAAGTCTTCTTCCAAGTCTTCCTCAAAGGCTTCATCACACAAGAAGAGCTCATCTGGCAAGGCACGTGTGTTTTTTGGCAAGGAAATGAATTCAGAGGAGGAATCCGCTTCTGAGGAGGCGGAGGTGGAGTCTGAGGAGGAGTCCAATTCAGGCGTCGCAAGTCTGGCTACAGCATACATTGCCAAGTCCATCTTCAACACTGAAGACAATGACTTCATCACCGACACCGATGCAAATGACAAGGACTACTCCGCTTCTACCTACTGCTTCATGGCACGCGGTGCCAAGGTAAACACACGCTCTACTCACTATCAAACATCTAGTGACGATGACTCTGATTTTGGTTCAAAACCCAGCTACAAAACACTTGCTAAAATTGCAACTGAACAACAGAAAGCTATGGAACATATTCAAAAACTGTTAAACAGAAGCGATGATCTGTTAGGTGCTGAAATGACTCGATCTGAATCCTTAATTGAAGACATAAAAAATCTTCACGTTAAGTATGAGGAACTTGAAAGTCGTCATGAAACTCTCTCAACAACTCATGAAAAGCTTTCCTATGATTATCTTCAAAGGAAGCAAGATCTTGAGAAATTGAGAGCGGCTCATGAAGATCTTCAAAAGGAAAACGAGTCACTTCGCGCCAAACAGATTAGTTCCGCTCAGGAAGGATTTGAACCACCATGTCTTAAATGCATAGAGCATGATAATGCTACTTCTGTTGCTGAATGTTCTACTACTACTACTACTGTTGCAATATCTTCAACTGTTGATGTGGTAACTAACCCCTCTGCTGAGGATACCACTGCTATTGCTGATGAGAATGCTAGGTTGAAGACATTGCTTGAAACAGGGATGTACAAAAGTCTTAAAGGGCATCAGACACTATGTGATGTCCTCAAAAAGCAGATTCTGAACTGAAACCCGAGGAAAGAGGGTGTTGGGTTCGTAAGGAAAATGAATGCTGATGGCTCTTACTGGAAACCTGAGCAGTACCCCAAAACCACGTGGGTTGCTGCAAAGGAACCTTCAGCAGATCCATCCAATCTATCTGGCTTCACTTGTGCTAACCCCATTATCATTGATGAATCCCTTGATGCAAACTATAAATTGTTTAAGAATCAGAATGGTGAAGTGTTTGCCAGGTACATTGGTACTAACTGCAGGAATGGACCGCCTATGAAGAAGATCTGGGTTCTGAAAAGGTGTCTGGAGAATCTTCCTGTGAATGTCATCATGACACCTCAAGTGAAGAAGACAAACCTCAGACCAAAGGCTTCATACGGTCCAAAGGCTTCATACAGACAGAGGACTCACCTGAGTCGCACTAACGCAAATGTTTTGCAAGGAAACCATACTCAGGCATATGAATATGAGAGCGGTTCATCAAACTGCCATGTTCATAAGACCAAGAACTATTCTGCTTATTCTTATGAGTACTATTATCCGCCTGCAAGACTGTTTGCTAGGGCTCCAAAGCCAAAGTTCTCAGATGCTGCACTTAGACTTATTGCTTCGAAGCCACCCTTGAAGATGTGGGTGGCTAAGAAAACTTAACTCTCTTTTGCAGGGAAAGGTCTCCAGCAGAAAACCAAAATCGTCTGACGCTATTGCTGGGGACCTTAAACATCTTGTAGGGTGCAAGATCAAATGCCCGAATGGTCTTACTATGTAGTTCATTCCTGAATCGCTTGCTACTCTCCCTATTAGTCCTAATCTAGATCTAAGCTTTCATAACCCACTGGTTCGTCAAATGTTTTTGCTTCACAATGCTCTTCGTGAAGCCTATCCCCCCTAACTGCACTGTAGGGTACGACACCAGCGTCTTCAGAATGGATTATTGATAGTGGGTGTACAAATCACATGACTGGCAAAAGAAGCCTTCTTATGGACTCAACCTTACGTCCATCCGACAAGAGCCAGATCACATTTGCTGACACTAGTAAAAGTAAGGTATTGGGTCTAGGTAGAGTTGCAATCTCAAGGGATCAACACATGGATAAAGTCATGCTTGTTGAATCCATTGGCTTCAACTTAATGTCTGTCTCAATGCTTTGCGATTTAAACATGATCGTAATATTTGGAAAATATCGTTGCCTTGTTCTAATGGAATCTGACAAGTCTCTAGTATTTGAAGGGTATCAAAAAGATGATTTGTACGTGGTAGATTTCTCAGCAAGACCACAGCTTGCCGTATGTCTTGTAGCAAAAGCTTCAGAATGCTGGCTCTGGCAGCGGTGGCTTGGGCATGCTGGCATGAGGAACCTCCACACCCTGGCAAAGGAGAAGCATGTCATAGGCATCGAGGGCATCAAGTTCAAGAAAGATCACTTATGCGGTGCCTGTGAGGCAGGAAAGATGACGAGGGCCAAACATCCCTCGAAGACAATCTTGACCACTACTCGACCCTTCGAACTGCTTCACATGGATCTTTTCGGTCCCACTCATTACTCAACTCTTACTACTACTGGTTGTCTCTATGGCTTTGTCATTGTTGATGATTATTCTAGATATACTTGGGTGCACATAATCCTTTACAAGACTGAAGTGCAGGATGTCTTCAGACGCTTCGCCAATCGAGCAATGAACAACTATGGCGCCAAGATAAAGCATATCAGAAGTGACAATGACACTGAATTCAAGAACACTGTCCTTGATACATATCTTGATACCTTGGGCATAACACATGAATTCTCAGCCCCGTACACGCCACAGCAGAATGGGTTCGTCGAACGCAAGAACAGAACACTCATTGAGATGGCCAGAACGAAGCTAGATGAATACAAGACTCCAAGAAAATTCTGGCCTGAAGCCATTGATACTGCATGCCATACAATCAATCGTGTTTATCTTCACAAGCTTCTGAACAAGACTTCTTATGAGCTCCTTACTGGCAAGAAGCCAAATGTCAGTTACTTCAGAGTATTTGGCGCCAGGTGCTGGATCAAGGACCCACATCACACCTCAAAGTTTGCACCAAAAGCACATGAGGGTTTTATGCTTGGATATGGAAAGGATTCGCACTCCTATAGAGTCTTCAATCTCTTTCATTACAAAGTGGTAGAAACAGTGGATGTGCGGTTCGATGAGACCAACGGTTCACAAAGAGAGCAACTGCCAAATGTGCTAGATGAAGTTCCATCCAATGAATCAATCAAGCTAATGGGAACTGGAGAAATTATACCTTCTGAAGCTCATCCTGAAGAAGAACTTATCATCTCAGCACCTGATCAACATGAATACAATGCTCAGCCTGAAGACATTCCTTCTAACAATGACAATGATCACCAAGAGCAAAATCTTCGCCCTGTACATCCTCGCGTTGCCAATGAAGTGCAGATTGAAAGAATAATTGATAGCATCAATGCACCCGGTCCACTCACTCGTTCAAGGGAAACTCAGCTAGCAAATTTCTGTGGGCACTTCGCATTCGTCTCAATAATAGAACCCAAGAAAGTTGAAGAAGCCTTCATGGAACCTGAATGGATTCAAGCTATGCAAGACGAGCTTCAACAGTTTGAGCTGAATAATGTATGGGAACTGATCAAGCGTCCCGATCCTCGGAAGCACAACATAATAGGCACCAAATGGATATACCGCAACAAGCAAGATGAGCATGGTCAAGTTGTCAGAAACAAAGCTCGTCTCGTTGCTCAAGGATATACTCAAGTGGAAGGCATTGACTTCGATGAAACATTTGCTCCTGTGGCTAGACTTGAAGCCATACGCATACTGCTGGCCTATGCAAATCATCACAACATACTTCTTTATCAAATGGATGTGAAGAGCGCCTTCCTCAATGGCAAGATTGAAGAAGAAGTGTATGTTGCACAACCTCCTGGCTTTGAAGATCCAAAACATCCTGACATGGTATACAAGCTCAACAAGGCACTGTATGGCCTCAAACAAGCCCCTCGGGCCTGGTATGACACACTCAAATACTTCCTGAAGAGCAAAGGCTTCATACCTGGTTCTCTCGACCCCACTCTCTTCACGAAGACATATGATGGTGAACTGTTTGTGTGCCAAATATATGTGGATGACATTGTCTTCGGCTGCACCAATCAGAAGTACAGTGAAGAGTTTGGATATATGATGCAAGAGCAATATCAAATGTCTATGATGGGAGAGCTGAAGTTCTTTCTCGGTCTTCAAATACGACAGCAACGCAATGGCATCTTCATATCTCAAGAGAAGTATCTCAAAGATTTCCTGAAGAAGTTCGGTATGCAAGACTGCAAAGGCTTCACGACGCCAATGCCATCCAAGCATCATCTGGGTCCTGACGACAATGGTAAAGAGTTCGATCAAAAGGTATACCGCTTCATGATTGGTTCTTTACTTTATCTATGTGCATCTAGTCCAGATATTATGCTTAGTGTTTGCATGTGTGCTCGATTTCAAGCGGCACCAAAGGAGTCGCATCACTTAGCTGTGAAGCGAATTCTTCGATATTTGGCTCACACCCCAACTCTAGGATTATGGTATCCAAAGGGCTCAGAGTTTGATCTGGTTGGATTCTCGGATGCTGATTATGCTGGTGACAAAGTTGATCGCAAGTATACATCAGGCACATGTCACTTTCTGGGACGATCACTTGTATGTTGGTCTTCAAAGAAGCAGAACTATGTATCTCTCTCCACTGCTGAATCTAAATACATTGCCGCTGGATCTTGCTGCGCTCAGCTTCTGTGGATGAAGCAAACGCTCAAAGACTATGGCATTCATCTGAAGCAAGTGCCACTCTACTGCGACAACGAAAGCGCCATCAAGATTGCCAACAACCCAGTTCAGCACTCGAAGACAAAGCACATTGAAATTCGTCATCACTTTCTCAGAGATCATGTTGTGAAGGAAGATATTGATATCATACACGTCAACACTGAAGAGCAATTGGCAGATATCTTCACCAAGCCCTTGGATGAGAAGAGATTTTGCAAGTTACGATGTGAGCTAAATATCCTGGAATCCTCAAATGTCCTATGATCAGGCACACATCCTAACCCTTATGCATATTGATGACTTAGATGTGCAACACACGAAGTAAAGTATATCTTCAATCAATGAAGACATACATTCTAAGTGTGAATACATTAATGTGCAATTTGACTTCGGAGCGCCACAATAATTGTGCACCGTGTCTGGGTCTAATACTTCCTATACGGTGGGTAACGCCACCACCAAATGTTCTATTTTGAAGTGTTTCACTCATGGCGTTACCTTGCTATGTCTTCACATTTGGTTTGACTTCAATCTCAACATGTCTTCATGATTATCTTCACTATGTTGATTATATATACACACACTAGTGTTCTGTCCTCTACAGCATTCACTTATAGCTATGTATTCTTGTTGAATCTTTTGAACTAAGTGAATGTGATCGGACCCTAACCTCTCTATGCTATCTATCTCAAACTCTATCTCTCCAAATCATATGCATTCTATTGAAACTGTCGAATGTCTTCTCTGCGTCCTTGTCAGCAAAAGATACAAAGACAAACCTTAAGTCCACTTTCAATGCTCATTCCTCCACATGAAACCCAGAGAAGTAGGAACGACCACCCGACAATCCAGGCGTGCGTGGGACGTGGAACAAACCCCAAAATTCTACATGATGGCCACGTGTTCCTCAGATGCGAATCGCCAGGGGCACCTGTGTAATAACGCAGTGCCGCCCCTGTACCTATAAATACACACTTCACGGCAGTCATTATCTCTTCTTCCACTCTCGCACGAACCCTAGCGCCACCGCTAGCCCTCGACGACGCCGGCGACGAAGCGCTTCGCTGCCGCAAGCTCTCCGACGCCGTCTTCACGCCGACCGAGGACATCGTCCTCTCCGCCGTCGCCGTAGGTGTCCTCCGTCGCCAAGTTAGGGCACGGAAGATCGAACTGCTCGGCCTCATCTTCTACTCCGTCTAGTAGTTCTTAGTGTGGTAAATAAAACTTCCTTTTTACGGCACCGTTGATCCTATGGCTTTGTCACTTTCTACCACAAGCAGTTTCTATTCACACAAGTTAGATCTCTCTCATACTGCATATCATAACATGCCTAGTATATTCACTTATGCTTCACAAAGTAGTTAGATTCCTCACTTGTACTGATCTCTGGATTCGTACAAATCTGGAACCAAATCCTTATCTATGAGTGAATGTCTTCGCACGATGAGGTCAATGTCTTCTAAACTGATTTATATTCAAAATCTTCTGAGAATGCATATGACCTCTTCCCCTTCCCTCGCACCTTAATGGTGTCACAGGTACATGTCCGTGGGAGAATCCCTTGGTTCTCATAGTCTGCATTCATTTGCAGAATTCTTACAGCATCATATAAATTCTCCCGAAGCAAGTTCCTGTTTGTCCAGCAAGCGAAAATCTTTGAAGCCTTTGAACATGTTGAAGCCTTTCAGTTTAAAGTTCATGGCTTCAGAGAAATCAGCAAGGAAGGGTGGCAGAAAGCGTCGTGGAGAAACATCTAGAGATCTACCAGATGACCTCTCAGAACTGTACAAGACAGATCCTGAAGAGGATTACAATCAGCGCAAGACCCGAATCCAATGGATTCGAAGATATTGGGCAGAACAATGGTTCAAATACCGATTTGTAACCCAGGAATATGCTGAGAAAAATGCCATCAAGAGGCCGTGGGGAGACATCCTATACAAGAATCTTCAACCCAGGTCCAGAGATGAAGCCATTGAACAAGGCTTCTATCCCTGCATGGTCCGTGGGCCACAGCCTGTTGATGCACACCCATCGTCACTACTATGGTGTCGTGACGACATTCTGTTCAAGCGCAACTTCCAGTTTGCCTAGCACTCAGCGAAGCAAAACAAGAAGACATTGGGACTAGACTTCAACCCTGGTCCCTCAGCTCCAAGGGCTGATGGCACACGAGATGCAGAACCCAATGTCGTCGGTCCTTTCTACAACCTTGAAGGCCTCATCACCCATATCTTGGTTCAAGGGACTGCAGTGAATGAGCCCGCAGCTGACGCTGAATCAGATGTAGCGCCTGCAGCACCGAAGCCAAAGAAGTTGAAGAAGCCTAAAGCTTGAAAGCCTGCCCCTTCACCAAAAATCTCACGAGCGAAGCCACTGGCAACTGCACCTCCTGAAGACAGTGTGCAGTCTGAAGATTTATCATGCATCTCCAAGCCCCAAAAGGTCAAGATGCCTCTGCCACACACCGGCCAAGAGCTAACAGCTACTGCCATTCTGTGCAATGATGCCATTGATCTGTCAAGTGATGAAGATCTTGCAGATGACGCTCTTGAGCAACTCATCAAGAGCAAAGAAGAAGCAGAAATCTTCAATGATCTTCCTCTCTTTGATGTAACAATCATCCACAACTTCATTGATGAATGGTTTGACACGCCGAACATCAGCTTCGAAGATCTGCAACTACCCATTGGCCTCAGTGTCGACTTCCATGGCACCATTGCTTCAGAGTTAGCTATCGCCCAGCACATTGTTGAACTGAAGCAAAAGATTGACTATGAAAAGGCTCAGTTCAAGAAGCATATGGCCAAGCTCAGCGTGCAAGAGGTGAAGAACTTCAAGATTGTGCTGCACGAGCTCAAGGAAGCCTTTCTCAAGAAATGTGCAGAAGCTCAAGGTTCTCGTGAGCGCATGAAGGTTCTGGCTGACAAATGTGTGCAGGCCTACAATGAGGCTGAGAAGCGCAAGGCCCTTGAGCGTCCTGGCATCGACCCCAGGATGTCAGCAAAGAAGATGAAGAAGCCCACTTCGGCTGAACCTGACGCACCAAGGCAGGAAGCAGATCCCATTGTCTTCCCAACTAGAATGACTGGCTCGAAGCCAAAAAGCCGGTCAACCGCTTCAGAGCTCAAGAAGACGAGGACTGCTGAGGCTGAAGCCAGGAAGAGGAAACATCATGAAGCCTCTCCTATTGCCCCCTCCAAGAAGAAGAGGAAGACCAACAAAGATCGGGCTGCTCCCACAGAGCCTTTGATAGTTGAACCCATTTCCATGGTTCGTCCTGACGCTGAACGCCAATTGACAATCCATGTGCCTGCTTTCACAGAGGCTCATGAAGCTGAAGACTTTCCAGCAGCTGATCCCATCGCTGCTGAAGACATTGGTCAACATGACCATGTAGAAGATGGTGCAGTCCTTCCTCCGCTCGAGAACAGCAAACTCATCAGCATTGGTCGTGCTCTGACGCCAATCGGTCAGGATGCTTCATGGGCTGATCGCCCACAAGAGGAAGAAGACTTTGAGGCCCAGCCAACTCCAACTACACAGGCGTCACCTGCGTTGCGCAGGCTTCGCAAAGGACCTAGGCCTCCAGTCTCTGCGTCTGAAGCTGAAACTGCTGAAGACATTCCGGCTGCATCATCTGATGAAGAAGAAGTCCCACAAGCTGCTACTCCCCTGTCCCACCAAGAAGCGGTTCTCGAGGAGAACGTGATTGTGACCGACCCTCCAGCTCATCAAGTGGAGGTTGAAAATCTTGAGGCTGCCACCACCACCACCAATGAAGCCACTGATGATGTCATGGCTGAAGCTAATGTGGAGCCCTCCCCAACAAAAGCATCAGAAGTCAGTGAAGCCACTGATTCCACTCCTTCTATTCCTGCACCTGCTGCCGGTCCCCAGTTCGACTATCATGTTGAGCACAGGCCTCAGGTACAGAAGCCAATCCCAAAATTGCCCAGGTTCCCAGGTCCTGCATCAGCACCTGGATCCTTCAATATCAATGGCTTCAGAGCAGACAACACATTCTTCAATAGCTCCAGGAACTCCTACTCAAGGGAAAGGATATCATCTGATCGGTTCTGGAGCTATCCGCAGCGAAGCTATTACTCCTGCATTCTATACAATCAAGGTCACATCTTCCCCCACAAGCGTCTTGACATTGAAGCTATAGCTGGTCTGCCCTGTCTGGAAGAAGCTCTGGATTTCTTCAAAGAAGTTGGATAGCTGCCATTTTTGTCACCGACCAAGAGCATTGGAATGAAGAGTTGCTGCTCCAATTCTATGCCACACTTCACATCCGCGGATATAGCAGAGATCCGAAGACTTGGGTCCTGGAGTGGATGACAGGAAACGTTCATCACGAAGCCAAAGCCTTTGACATCATTGAGCTCACTGGTTTGCCCACTCCTGGCGATCTCTACGAGCATGGCTGTCAGCTTCATAGTGAAGCTATTGAGAGCATCTTTCAGAAGACTGAACCTAATATGAGTCAGATGCTCAGTATGATGAAGCCATTGCCCCAAGATGCTGCTTATCCCACGGAGTTCTTCATTGAAGACCTTGAGTATCTGCCAAGAACCATTTATCACATCATAAGGCGAACTCTCTGGCCAATCAAAGGACATTCTCCCCATGCCAAGCTTGAAGGTGCAATGAAGACTTTGGTCTTCTATATTCTTCATGGAAAATGCTTCAATGCACAGGACTTCTTCATTCGCCAACTTGCTGCATCAGGCTCTGATCTGTTTGGCTTGAAGTTCTACGCCCCATGGGTCATGCAGCTGATCAAACTTCACTCCACTATCTCATATCAGCCATCTGCTCACAATCATCGGATTTTTCTGCCTGATGTGGATATGTCGATTGAAGCCATCTATCCTGAGCCTGCCAAGGAACCCCTAAGTCTTCAGAATGCAGAACATCAGAGTTTTTCTCAGAACATTGAAGGAGTTGAAGCAGTTGCTCGTGTGTATCCTTTGGCTGGCACTACACGTGCACCGCATCCTGCTCTCACTGAAGCCACTGACAGTACAACTGCTCCATGACCCAAGAAGCGCACTCGTGTTCTCAATGATCGAGAGCTTCTTGTGGCTCTTCATTAGAAACAGGATAGGCATCATGAATGGCTGAAGCGTCAGATGCAAAGCCTCTTGATGGATGTTAATTGCATTCGCAATCTTGCCACCAAGAATGCTTTTGTTGCCCATGAAACCTCTCGCCGCACATGGAAAGGGCTAACGCTGATGTGTTCTGAAGATGATCTTCAAGAGGATGGCTTCACTGAGCAATTCAAGTTTGACTCCACACCTCCTCGAAGAACAGTGCTATGACGAACTCCATCCCTTGAAGACTCTGAGTTCTCTTCCTCTGCTGCAACTGTGAATGCCAGAGTGATCGAGGATGAAGACGATGCTACTTCACCGCCACCTCCTTCAGCACGCTTCGACTCTGCTCCAAGCTCTTCAGCACCGCCAAACACCACCAACGACCCTGCTGCTTCACCTACTCCTCATGGGAACCAGTAGATGCTCTATGTCTTCAAACCTTTTTGGTCCTTACTGACAAAAGGGGGAGAAGCATATGAGGTTGATAGTCTTCAAGAGGGTCCATATGGGCGGGTGCTTTATATTTTTCTTCATGCTTACAACTCTCATTTTGCTACATTTGGTTCTTTGAGTTGTAACACTTAAACTCGATGGTCGTCTGCTACTTATCTGCCACCTTGTGTTGCGATGATAAATTCCGCACTTAGATCATTCTGCAGACGTCCATTTTCCATTATGCATGTCATTATCTTCATATACTTTCACATGCATAGTGGATTGTCATCATAAGTTGAAGTGGATCTCCACAAGTACAACCTGCCATGTGCATTTTCATTCCGAAAGCAAATTACTTATATGCACATCTTCAGGGGGAGCCCTTGCAACTTATGAAGACAATTCCTTATCCTTTACAATTTCATAGATTATATTCCCCATTGAAAACTTCAACTAGTTTGTCATCAATCACCAAAAAGGGGGAGATTGTAAGTGCACCTAGTGCCACCCCTAGTTGGTTTTGGAGTATTGACGACAAACCTAGTTGAGGGACTAATGTGTTTGTGAGAATTGCAGGATAACACAGGTAGAAGTCCCTCATTGATTCGGTTTTCCTACCAGAGATGACCCCTAAAAATGTATGAAGACGTTGAAGTCAAAGGTGGTATATGAAGATATTCACATTGAAGACTATGACAAGAGAAGACACCACATGAAGCCTATGGAGCTCGAAGACTTAGATCTTTCGTAGTTCTCTTTCTTCTGTGTTGAGTCATAGGAACCACCGTACTGTTAAGTGGGGTCCAAGAGAACCAGTCAGAATGACTGAAGTGATGCTTAAACAAAACCTATGTCTTCGAGTGAAGACTTTGAGAGCGAATCTTGTCCAGAGTCGGGCAAGTCAGCTTTGCTTGAAGCCCAAGTAAAGTTGCCGTGTGAGTTTGAAATCTGACAGTTGGAACACGTGTCAGTTCCTTAGTGACCCAGGGTCATTTCAGACAAATCAGGTCAGGTTTCCTTGTGGCTATAAATAGCCCACCTCCTACAACCATAAACGGTTGGATACTCAGATTCAGAGTACGGCTTTTGTCGTTTGAGAGCAACCCACCTCGAAGCCTTTGAGAGAGAATTCCTTGCGAGGATAAAGCCCTAACCACCCAGAGCCAAAGAGAATTAGGCATCACTTAAGTCTTCTTGTCTGTGTGATCTGAAGACTTATTACACTTGAGGACTGTGCATCCTCCAGCCGGTTAGGCGTCGTGTTCTGAGCATCCAAGAGACATTGTGGATTTCCGGTGAACGAAGTCTGTGAAGGTTTGGGAGTCTACCTTGAAGACTTACCAGAGTGATTGGGTGAGGTCTGTGTGACCTTAGCTCAAGGCAATACGGTGAGGACTGGGTGTCCCGAGCTGCGTGTTCAGGACTGGGTGTCCGGGACTGTGTGTCCTAAGGTTTAAATACCTAGCCGCCCTAACCAGAAATACAGTTGTCATAGCAACTGGAACTGGTCCAACAAATCATTGTCTTCAGCGAGTCACTGGTTTCATCTTTCCTTCCCTTTACTTACTGTTACTCCTTGTGAAGTCATTGTATGTTCGCACTATCTTTTGTCTTCACTGAGTGACTGCGTGTTCTGTGTGGCTTCACAATATCTTCCTACCTGATCCTTACTACATTGCTGCTATTAGTCATTGTGCTTTCACTCTATTGAATACTTGACTATGGCTGCCTAGTGTAGTCTACCTTCCACTGCAGGGTAATAGGTTTATTTCTATCGTTTGTCTTCATAACTTCCATGTTTTGAAGACTTTCATAAAAACCGCCTATTCACCCCCCTCTAGTCGATATAACGCACTTTCAAGTTCACCCTTCTCATTGAGAGAAAACAGACAGATTGTATCATCGTGAGCGGCAAAGACAATTACATCCTCAGACGAATGAGTCAATTGAATCTGCCTGGCTGCACAATCAAGATGCGCCTTGTGCTTAGAAAGCCAATCCATTCCAAGAATAAGATCAATACCCGAGTTTCCAAGAACCACCGGAGAAGAAAGAAACTTGTAGTCGCCCAACGTGATAGTAACATCCGGGCCATAGCGCTTGCATTCATGAATTTACCCGGAGAAACAACGGATAACTGACTAGGCAAATCTTGTAAATGTAACTCATGCTTAGAAACAAATGGTCTCGAGATGAAACAATGCGATGCACCAGTGTCAAAAAGAACTTTTGCAGGAATATCATTAACAGGAAGGTTACCCATGATGACATCTGACGAGTCCTCTGCCTGAGCTGCATTCATCAAGTTAACCTTTGCAGACTTGGGGTTATGCTTGACCACAGCTGTACTTGCCGATCTCACAGGAGGAGGAGGAGGGAGACGCCTCTCATTGAAGCATTTGTTGGCATAGTGACCCTTCTGTTGGCACTTGTTGCACGTCACCTCTGAAAGCGGATGGTGATACGGAGCACTCGATCTTGGAGCTTGAGACGAAGTCTTGTTCTGAAAGCCAGGGTTGGGTGGGTGGGAAGATCCACTGCCACCTTTGCTCTTCTGCTGATACGGCTGGCGGAATGGAGGAGGAGGAAGCCAATACTTCTGCTGCTTGGCCACTTGAGTAGAGGAAGAAGGAGTAGCATCTCTGACTCGCTTCTTGGAAGCATCACACTTCAGCTGAGTAGCCTCTTGCTTCAATGCCATGTTGTAGAACTCATTGTACCTCAAGGGCTCAAAGAGAACAAGAGCTAGCTGGATTTCTTCTCTGAGACCACCCCTGAACTGGTATATCATGCTCTTCTCATCAGGGACGTCCTGCTTAGCAAAGCGGGCGAGCTTTTGAAACAACTTGTTGTAGTCATAGACAGATAAAGAGCCTTGCTTCAGGTTGCGGAATTCCTCACGCTTGCTTTCAACCACGCTCTGAGGAATATGATGAGCTTTGAAGTCTTGACAGAATTCATCCCAGGTAATCACACGGCCTCCTCTAGAATCTTTGTACTGCTGGAACCATTCTGCAGCTTGGTCTTTGAGTTGGAAGGAAGCGAACTTGACAAAGTCCTCAGGCCTGACGTTACTGCACTCGAAATGCTTGCACAAGTCCACAAGCCAATCGTCAGCATCAGTTGCCTCAACACAATTGCTGAAAGTCTTTGGCTGGTTCGCAAGGAACTGGTTGAGTGTAGCAAAGTGATTCTGATTGTTGCCTAGGTTGCCTTGGTTCGCTTGGTTGCGCTCTTGAAGAATTTGCATGATCAACTGCGTGTTTGCATTGGTTGCGTCCATCACAGCTTGCCATGCCTCCGGAGGAGGTGGAGGTGGTGGCGGACCAGGATTCGGAGTCGTGCGTGTTGGAGGAGCCATCCTGAAGAGGTTGACATCCATTAGCAAATTGATAGGCAAAATTGAAGATGAATCAAGCGGGTTGAAATTGCAACAAATAGTCTTCACATCCAAACAAAATGAACGAATGCATTCCAATTGAAATGGTCACATATCCATAAATTGAGAAGCCACTCAGAATTTAGGTAGAGGAATAAAACAACAAGGTACGGAGCAAGAACGAATACTCGGTAAGAAATCCCAATCTCAAACCAAATATCCGTGGAAGAAAAGCTAGAGCTACAAGAATTCCCACCTATGAAACTCCCGAACCTTTCCGGTTATGCAATCAGGTGTTGGGGATATAGGGGAAGCATAATATCTCACCCAAATCTAGCAAATCCTACATCCAGCTGTATCCATCCTTCAACACATAACCGAGAAAAACTTTAGAAACCATCTACGTCAACCTTCAAAAAGCATCCGTTATACAAGTTATGGCAATACTCCCGAACTCCCGCCCCAGTACTGGGTGGCGTCGAGGTTATCTCACCAACAACTGCATAAAAGAGATTTTCGATGTCGGCGTACTAAACTCAGGTATTCCAGTAGTGCAACGATAAAATTGTGACGACAACACCTCGGAGCTCAACTCCCCGGGACACTGCCACAACCCTAAATGACAGGAGGCACCAAGAACAATGTTCTCGTCACAAATCGATCGGAACGATTCCAAGATACCCGCGTGATCCTAAATTTTTTTTAGTGAAATTTGAGAAGAGAAGAGTCAAAACTCTACGTCAGGATGCCTTACCAAAGTGATGAAGAGACTGGGGAGTAAAAATAATTCCAGAACTCTCCGATATATAATTCCTAAATGACTCAAAACATTTTTCTAGACTCAACAACAGCTGCTAAATACGATCAAGCAGTGGGGGCTCCTAAGGTCGTGGAAGGCTCTGATTACCAACTTGGTAACGCCCTCGATGCGGCTATATCTCCCACATGTCGAAGCACGACTTAGAGGCATAACTGCATTGAAAGCAATGTCGCAAGTAAGGCAATCTTCACAACATCCCATGTAAATAGATAATAAAAAGGGAAGGTACATAGTTGGCTTACACTCGCCATGTCAAACAAAGTACATAAATAGCATTACATCATCCAATCACTCATGGTCCGACTACGGTACCAAAATAAAAGATCAACCCAACTTGCGACACGGTCCCGATCGCCCCAACTAGGCACCACTACTGATCATCAGGGAAAGACACATAGTAACGGCGTGAGTCCTCGTCAAACTCCCACTTGAGCTCAAGCGCATCATCTGGAACGGAGTCATCAGGCCCTGCATCTAGTTTGGAAGTAATCTGTGAGCCACAGGGACTCAGCAATCTCGCACCCTCGCGATCAAGACTATTTAAGCTTATAGGTAAGGCAAGGTAATATGTGGAGCTGCAGCAAGCGACTAGCATATATGGTGGCTAACCTGTTCGCAAAAGAGAGCGAGAAGAGAAGGCAAAGCACGAACGGATAACTAGAGAACAACCTACGGCAAGCATTACTCCAACACCGTGTAGCATTACTCCAACACCGTGTTCACTTCCCGGACTCCGCCGAGAAGAGACCATCACGGAAACTCACACAGTTGATTCATTTTAATTAAGTTTAGGTTCAAGTTATCTACAACCAGACATTAACAAATTCCCATCTTCCCATAACCGCGGGCACGGCTTTCGAAAGTTCAAATCCCTGCAGGGGAGTCCCAACTTAGCCCATGACAAGCTCTCACGGTCAACGAAGGATATACCTTATCCCGAGACATTCCGATCAGACTCGGCATCCCGGTTCTACAAGACACTTCGACAAGTTAAAATAAATCCAACAACACCGCCCGAATGTGCCGACAAATCCCGATAGGAGCTGCACATATCTTATTCTCAGGGCATACTCAGATGAGCCAGACGTTGGGTAGGCTAGCCCAGAGTTGCCCCTGGTAGCCCCGGACATCACTCGGTTGGACCAACACTCAGAGGAGCACTGGCCCGGGGGGGTTTAAATAAGATGACCCTCGGGCTCCGGAAACCCAAGGGAAAAAGAGGCTAGGTGGCAAATGGTAAAACCAAGGTTGGGCATTGCTGGAAGAGTTTTATTCAAGGCGAACTGTCAAGGGGTTCCCATTATTACCCAACCGCGTAAGGAACACAAAATCCGGGAACATAACGCTGATATGACGGAAACTAGGGCGGCAAGAGTGGAACAAAACACTAGGCAAAAGGCCGAGCCTTCCACCCTTAACCAAGTATATAGATGCATTAACATAACAAGGCAATATAATGATATCCCAACAAGAAAATAATGTTCCAACAAGGAACGATCTCCAATCTTCACCTGCAACTAGCAACGCTATAAGAGGGGCTGAGCAAAGCGGTAACATAGCCAATCAACGGTTTGCTAGGACATGGTGGGTCAGAGGTTTCACATGGCAATTTGGGAAGCATGATAAGCAAGTGGTAGGCATCGTAGCATAGGCATAGCAAAAGAGCGAGCATCTAACAAAGCAAAGATAGAAGTGATTTTGAGGGTATGATCATCTTGCCTGCAAAATTGTCAGAGTTGACTGGATCCTCGAAAGCAAACTCAACGGGCTCCTCGCTAGCGAACTCGTCTCTGGCTCTACCCAAACAAGACAAACAAGCAAAAGGAATGCAATGAACCACGTGCAAAGCTCAAACAACATGATGCAAACATGGTATGCTATGCGGGATGCCCTATGTGGTGCATATGCAAGATTTGACCAAGGATGAAAGAACCTGGCCTCAACATGGAAATCCAAGAGTGCCACTGGAAAGATGAGGTGATTTCGGTTGAAATCGATATAAAGAACGCCGGAATCGGATGCACGGTTTGGAAATGGCAAGCAATTCAAATATGGCACCGGTCTGCAATAAACAGCAAGTAGCCATCTAAATGCAACAAGATGAACATGCTACAGCACCCAAACATGACAAGAAAATACATGGCAGGGATCCATTCATGATGCTTAACAAAAGATGAACACTGAACTACGGCCAATTCATCCATTAACAGGTTCAAACAAGCATGGAAAAAGTGCAATTGGTAAACAGATTTCAGACTTAGTGAAATTAACACAAGCCTGGAATTTCAGATCAGGTAGCACACTTTGGAGCAAGAAATATATATGCTACAGGAACTTGACATGGCAAGGCAAGGCATGGCATGGAGCTACTCAAAGAGCTTAACAAAAGTCCCTTAGTGACTTTGAGTCAAAAGGGATCAGAAAATACAATTGCAAGCATGCGAACATGGCAAAAACATAATCAGTTCTCAGACTTGTGAAAAACTGGAGCATGCAAATCAGATATCAAATAGGCATGTTTACGAGCTCGATGCACTCACTAGAGAGCATGTCATGACAATCTAAGCATACACCTGTCAAGAATACACATTATACAAGCTAGACATGGCAAGAACAACAACATAGCATGCACGTATCAACTACAACATCCTCGGCAAAATCGCTAACAAGTAGACAATCTGCCCAGATTCACGAAATAGCAAAAGTAGAGCTCGATTGACTCAAGCTAGGGTGCTCCATAATTGCAAACAAAGACATGGATGGATAGAGCACTACAAGAGTAACAAATCATCCTTAATGATCATCCTCAAAAGAGGCACGGATCACTAGGAAACAACATGAACATATGGCATATTGATAAGAACAAATCAAGGACCTGAAATTGCTAAGTCCCTGAAATCAGCATTAACGAATGCACCACTTTGCAAGCTTGTGCTAGTCACCACACACATCACAAAAATACATAGATTGCACCTCTGGAAAGATGACAAATCATATAACAAAACTCATGTAGAGCTCAGGGGCATATCATGCACACAATAATCATGGCAAAAATGACAAATAGCTATTTGGAGCAGCAGATCTGACAATTAACTCAAATAGCACTCTTCCAACAGCATTTCGGGCATCAAGATGAGCTCAAATGAAAATGATGCAATGAGATGAAATGATGTGCTCTCCGAGACGAACATTTTGATATGCTACACGCCCAAAACGGATCTACGGATGCGGAGATATAGCACGATGAAAAACGCAAAATATTAGTGTTTCGGGGGGAAAGTCCACCGGATCTAGATCTGGATCTAAGAACATTGTAGCAGTGCACGGACTTCAAGGTTTGTCGGCCGGACTTGACGCGGTGGATCCGGCCGGAGAGCTCGTCGGAGGAGGCGAGGAGGTGCGCCGGTGAGGGAGGAGGAGGCGGCCGGCGTCCGGGCGGTGGTGGCCGGAGCCGTGGCGGCGGGGCGGCGCCGGAGCTCGCCGGAGCTCGGGCGGCGAACGGCGTGCGGCGGCGGGGCGAGGTAGGAGAAGAGGCGGCCGACGCGGGCACCTCTGGCCCAAGCGGCGACGGGAGAGGGCCGGCCTTGGGCCCTCGCGGGCCTTAGCGGGAGTGGCGGCGATGTGGGGCGCCGCTGCCATGTGGCGCGCCCCGGTAGGTCGGCGGCGGCGAGCGGACAACGTCCGGACTTCCGGATTTTGTCCGGCGGTTGGAGGAGGAGGGGGACTAGGGTTTCAACCGTGATTTCGAATGGGGGAGATATTTATAGGCATAGAGGGAGCTAGGAGTGTCCAAATGAGGTGCGGTTTTCGGCCATGCGATCGTGATCGAACGCTCTAGATGATGGAGAGGGTTTTGGTGGGTTTTGGGCCATATTGGAGGGGTGTTGGGCTACAACACACACGAGGCCTTCTCGGGCCCTCGGTGAACCGTTAGAGCATCAAACGAAGTCCAAATGGTACGAAACTTGACAGGCGGTCTACCGGTAGTAAACCAAGGCTGCTTGGCAAGTCTCGGTCCAATCCGGAAATGTTTAACCCCCACACACGAGAAGAAGGTAGAAATGACCACCGGAGGAGATAGGAGCGCCGGAATGCAAAACGTACAACGGGGAAAATGCTCCGATGCATGAGACGAACACGTATGCAAATGCAATGCACATGATGACATGATATGAGATGCATGACAACGACAACAACACACGGAGACAAAAACCCGAACCCGAGAAAATAAAATAACTTAGCACCGGAAACGGCAAGAGTTGGAGTACATATTAGGTAAATTACATCCGGGGTGTTACAATCTTGTGCAAGTTGGTGGAGACGCGCACGTTCTTACTCTTCATGTTGGCGTTGTTGTTGCTGGTCTCGTGCTAGCGCAAAGGCTTCTTCGGTTTGACGTTGTCAATGTTCTTGCAAGTCGGTGTCTCGAAGTGGATTGAGGTTTGCTTGATGGTCGGTGCGCGCAGCTCGACGAAGAGTGTTCGATGTCGGTGTACTTGAGCCGGAGAGGGTGAAGTCGGAGTGGCGACTTGAACGGCTCCTTCTTGAAGTAGAAGAAGAGCGGTTGAGCAACAAAGCGCGAATCTCGTCCATCCTTGCGTCATTCTCTTGCTTGTGATCATCGAGCTTGTGGTCGAAGTAGTCCCTTGTACGTTGCTCGGAAAGTCGCAAGTCGGCGGCAAGATTGTTGATGCGTTCACTCACAGCTTGTTGCTCTTGATGCAAAGCACGTTGTGCACCAAAGAGGTGACTCTTGGTGACGAAGGAGTTCATGTCGTCATCTTGCTCCATGAAGAGTGGGTTGGTAGAAGTACTTGGCCTATCCATCATTCCAAGACAATTGTGAGTGGTAGAAAGAGAAGAACGAATACCAAATGTACCTTGACCGAAGTTGAAAGTGAATCGATGATCACTCCAATGTAGGACAAGGAAATAGCCCAATTGGTACGAATTCTCGTCGGTTTCTCACACGTACACAAATAAAAGCTTATGGTGGAGCTTGGTTAGGATGGTGGCACAATTTTTAATGTGAATGTAAGCAAGATTCAATAATGTTGGACAAGATTCGCAAGATGCAATGTAACAAGTAGACCAAGCATATAAGGTACACGGAAACACACGCGCAAAAAGATAAGTGAGGTTGTGCAACCAAGGGTGAGCCAAGATGTGGAATCCACAAAAATGCTCTTGTTGTACAACACTAGAGAGACGCTAGCACGATTGCACGATAGGCGGATACAAGAACTTGTGCACAACCTACTTAGCAAAATGCAACGACTTCTATCCCAAATATGTTTTATGCAAGGTGTTGCTATGATATGATCCAAGATGATCGAGTATGACAATATTAATGTTGTATGCTGCTATGGTTCTTGCTTAAAAGCTCTTTGCTTATCTTTCCTCTTTGCTTAAAAGCTTGGTTGGCTCTTTGATGTTTGAGCTCTTTTCTCATGCAATGCTTGACGAACCAAGATAGCAAGTGAGTATGCGATGACAACTTTGTGACACAAGAGATGATACCAATATAGGCAACAATGATGTATGTATGTATGCTATGGGAAGTATGATCACTAATGTGCACAAGTCTCGTTGCCGGCAATAATCAATGGCTAGTCTCGATGGGTAAGCAATGCAAAGGAGTAAGGCTATGATGGCTATCAATGTAATGGCAAGAGTGATATGTCCAATACCAAGATGAGGTTACCGGTCTTGCTTTTGGTATCGTGTCAAAATGGTGGCACGAATACCAAGTCGTAGTCGAGGTGGTTGTTGTTGATGACGCGTCCGTGGCGAAAATGAGCGGCGGTGATGTCGATGTCGAACCGTACCTAGATAGCCGAAACACAAAAGGATACGGTACCGCAACTCAAATTCTCAAAACCAAGTGCGACAAAAAGCGTCGGAGTAGGTAGCGGGTAAGTGGTGGTGTCGGTTGGGATATTGGAACGGTTTGCGGAAGTAGGTGGTGATGTAGCGGATGAAGTGGTGGAAGTAGCGGTCGTTCAGAAGTGGACGGATGCCCGGTCGCCGGACATCCGGTAGGGTCGGAAATCCGCTAATTTCAGCTCGGTTTAGAGGTTCCGGTTATCCGGTAAGGTCGGACGTCCGGTGGTTCCTGCGGAGCCGGACGTCCGGTAAGTTGCGGCCGTCCGGTGGGTCTCGGGCAAAATTGATATGAAATTCGTGGATTTTGGATGGATTTCGAGGTGGAGATGGTGGGGGAAGGCTAGATCCACTTGCAACACAACAATTCACGGATCAAAACCAACAAAACATCATCAAAACTCACAGAACACAAGAAAATTTTTTGGGGCTATTTTTGTGGGGATTTTCGGATTAGGACGAAAAACAACAAAATCAAGCTAGAAAACGAAGAGGGGGCTCCGAAATCATGATCAACCTTGCTCTGATACCAAGATGATGTAGGGTAGAGATCCTAATCGCCCGATCTTTCACGAAAGGAGCGGATCCCGGGGAAATCATGAAGAACACGGGGAAGAACGGAGGGGAAACACGAGAGGAAATCACCAAACCGACATGAATAAGTCACACATGGGCTAGATCCTCGAGTACATAGGACAATACACGAATCCACGGACAACTAAGGACGATACACGGTAACCGGCTCTTCTTCGTGAGGAGGTCTTGATGGGGCCGCCCAGGAGGGGGTCTTGATGATCTTCTCCGCAAGGAGGTCTTGAATCTTCTTGGGGGATCTTCTCCGGTGGAGGCTCGAATCTCCGAGGAGAAGGTAACCAAGTGGATGAGCAAAGCTCTCTCACAAATATGAGCTAAACATGTGCTGAACCTGGAAAGGAGGTAGGAGAGGTCTATTTAAAGTCTAAGTGCAAATGGGGGCGAAAGTAGGGGTACATGGGCCTCAGGCCCGAATCTGGACGCAGCCAGGTACCGGACATCCGCTGGTGGCCAGTCGTCCGGTGTCTCAGGAGCGGCCGGTCGTTCGGTGCCCTCCGGACGTCCGCTGGTTTGGCTCTGGATGGGAGTGCCGGACGTCCGGAAACGTCGGGCTTCCACTGATGTTGGTTCGGGTGCCGGTGCGCCGGTCGTCCGGTCCGGACCGGACGTCCGCTTGTTTGCTTCGGGTGAAGGGGCACTGGTCGTGCGGTCTGGACCGGACGTCCGCTAGCTGGGGCTCGGCTGATGCTTCAGGCGCGTGGACGTCCGATCCTGGCCGGCTGTGACGCCCGTATAATTAAGCTACAGTAACCCTCTGCTAAGGATGCCACGTCCCCTCGGTTACTGTTGATAAACTCGAGTTAGTTCAAAAACGATTCAAATTCAAATCTAAAATATAGGCAAACAGTAAAAGTTTCCAAACATTAAAACTAAAATGCTCTAGACGTGCCAAATAATGCATAGGTAATTATGGTTAAGAAACCCCATTTTTATAAAATGTTTAAATACCCTTAGGTGAATAAAACAGTAGCAAAAACCAATATACAAATGCTTTTATAATTAACAAAATACTAAACTAAATAGCTTTGGGGTAAAACCTTTTTGTTGTAGGGGATTTTAATGTATTACTAAATTAGGGATTATTTTAATATTAGTTAAAAACTAAATGAAAAAAAAGAAACTAGAAATAAAACAGAAAAAGGGAAAAACTAAACTAACAAAAAAAAAGAGAAAGCCCCCCCCCCGCTGGGCCAAAACCCTAGCCGCCACCCACTCGTCCCCCACTCCCCTCGCTCCTCCCTCCCCCCCCACGAACGGATCTGGATCGGGGGGGGCAACCGACACCCCCGACCCCTCCCGCTGCCGTTGCGTGCCATGGCCCCGCCGCCATCGCCGCCTAGACCCCGTCGCTCGCCTCCCCGTCCTCACCCCCTTCCCGATCCAGAACGGGATCGGGGCACGACCCCGCCGCCCTCGTCGCCGGCGCTCCCCGTCGCCGCCGCCGGAGCTCCTCGCCGGACGGCCTCCCAGGAGCGCTCCCTCGCCGGTCTGCCTCGTCTACCTCGACGCCATCGTCTCCGACCACCACCCCGACCCCCGCTGCCTTAGTCCCTGCGCTCCATCGTGAGCTTCCTCCCTCTCCCCCTCTCTGTTGCACGTCGCCGCTCCCGACTGCCCCGATGAGCTCCTCCGCGCGCGCCCGTCGCCGTGGCCTCCTCCGGCCTCTCCTGACCGCCTACGCGCCCGCCTGGGCCTCGTCTGCCCAGGGCCACGACTCCGTGGTCCGCGCTCGCCATCGTCGCTGCGCTGCTGCTCGCCCCACCCGGTGTGCCCCACGCACGCGCGCCCGAGCCCCGCCTCGCTCTGCCGCGGCGCTGCTAGCTCGCGCCCGCTGCCGCCCCAAGCGCCCCTACAGCCACACGCGCCGCTGCCTCCTCCCCTGCTGCATGGCTCCCTCCGTCTCCGCGCCGTTCCGGCCGCCTGCCGGTGTCGTGGCCGCCGGCGCCCCGTGGCGCTGGGCCGCACCCGTTACGGCTGCGTCCAGGTGACCCGACGCCCGCACCCGCAACGCCCACTCGCCCGCTAAGACCCCTTCGGGCCACTGACCAGAGGGGCCCAGCCCACAGAACGTTTTAAAAGAAAATGAAAAATAAAATAAAATAAAATGAATTTATTAATTTATTAATTAATTAAAATAATTAATTAATTTATTAATTAATTAAAATAATTAATTAATTAGTGAATTAATTAAGTTAATTAATCCTATTTAATTAACCTAATTAATTAGTTAGTTTAATTAAACAGTAACTGGATTAGCTAAACCCTAACTAACCTAAACAGAGGATGACAGGTGGGTCCCGTTGGACCCACGGGCCAGGTTTGACTTTGGTCAGCTGGGTTTGACCTGCTGACGTCATGGTGATGTCATGCTGACATCACCTTTCACTGTTCTGGATAATGTTCAATTTAAATAATTAAATAAATTTCAAAAATGCCTAAAACTTTGATAAATCATAGAACATAAACCGTAGCTCAGATGGAAAAACTTTGTACATGAAAGTTGCTCAGAACGACGAGACAAATTTGAATACGCAGCCCGTTTATCCGCCACGCATCCCTAGCATAGCGAACACGCAACTTTCCCCCTCTGTTTCATCTGTGCGAAAACGCGAAACACCGGGGATACTCTCCCGGATGTTTCCCCCCCTTCACCGGTATCACCTCATACCGCGATAGGGCACCCCTAGCACCGCTACTTGTCATGTCATGCATCGCTATGCATCTGTTTGCTTAAATACTTATTGTTTCTCCCCCCTCTTCTCTCGCTAGACACCGAGACCGACGCCGCTGCTACCCCGTACGACTACGGAGTTGACGACCCCTCTCTCTTGCCAGAGCAACCAGGCAAGCCCCCCCTTTGATCACCAGATATCGCCTATTCTTCTCTATACTGCTTGCATTAGAGTAGAGTAGCATGTTACTGCTTTCCGTTATTCCTATCCTGATGCATAGCCTGTCCTTGCTACTACTGTTGTTACCATTACCTGCTATCCTACTGCTTAGTATAGGATGCTAGTGTTCCATCAGTGGCCCTACACTCTTGTCCGTCTGCCATGCTATACTACTGGGCCATGATCACTTCGGGAGGTGATCACGGGCATATACTATATACTCTACATTGATACATTACCTGTGATACTGTTCGGACATGGGGGCTGAAGGGGCAGGTGGCTCCATCCCGGTAGAGGTGGGCCTGGGTTCCCGACGGCCCCCGATTGTTACTTTGAGGCGGAGCGACAGGGCAGGTTCAGACCACCTAGGAGAGAGGTGGGCCTAGCCCTGATCGGCGTTCGCGGATACTTAACACGCTTAACGAGATCTGGGTATTTGATCTGAGTCTGGCCATTTGGTCTATACGCACTAACCATCTACATGGGAGTAGTTATGGGTATCCCGACGTCGTACTATCAGCCGAAGCCTTCGTGACGTCAGCGACTGAGTGGCGCGCGCCGGATTGGACTGGAAGGCCACTAGGCTAGGTCTGCTTTCGGCCGCGTTCGCAACGTGCAGGTGTGCTAAGGGCGATGGGCCCAGACCCCTGGGCGCTTAGGTTTAGACCGGCGTGCTGACCTCTCTGTTGGTCTAGGTGGGGCTGCGACGTGTTGATCTTCCGAGGCTGGGCATGACCCAGGAAAGTGTGTCCGGCCAAATGGGATCGAGCGTGTTGGGGTATGTGGTGCACCCCTGCAGGGAAGTTAATCTATTCGAATAGCCGTGATCTTCGGTAACACGACGACTTGGAGTTGTACCTTGACCTTATGACAACTAGAACTGGATACTTAATAAAACACACCCTTCCAAGTGCCAGATACAACCGGTGATCGCTCTCTCACAGGGTGACGAGGGGAGGATCATCGGTTAGGGTTATGCTATGCGATGCTACTTGGAGGTCTTCAGTCTACTCTCTTCTATATGCTGCAAGACGGAGGCTGCAAGAAGCATAGTCTTCGATAAGACTAGATATCCCCCTCTTATTCTGGCTTTCTGCAGTTCAGTCCATTGATATGGCCCTTTACACATATATCCATGCATATGTAGTGTAGTTCCTTGCTTGAGAGTACTTTGGATGAGTACTCACGGTTGCTTTCTCCTTCTTTTTCCTCTATCCCTTCTACCTGGTTGTCGCAACCAGATGTTGGAGACCAGGAGCCAGACGCCACCGTCGTCGACGACTCCTACTACACCGGAGGAGCCTACTACTACGTGCTGCCCGCTGAGGACGACTAGGAGTAGTTTAGGAGGATCCCAGGCAGGAGGCCTGCGCCTCTTTCGATCTGTATCCCAGTTTGTGCTAGCCTTCTTAAGGCAAACTTGTTTAACTTATGTCTGTACTCAGATATTGTTGCTTCCGCTGACTCGTCTATGATCGAGCTCTTGTATTCGAGCCCTCGAGGCCCCTGGCTTGTAATATGATGCTTGTATGACTTATTTTATTTGTAGAGTTGTGTTGTGATATCTTCCCGTGAGTCCCTGATCTTGATCGTACACGTTTGCGTGTATGATTTGTGTACGGTCAAATCGGGGGCATCACAAGTTGGTATCAGAGCCGACTGCCTGTAGGAATCCCCCTTCCATACTCCTTGGCCGAAGTCGAGTCTAGTCAATACAAAACTTTTACTAACATGGATGTGTGTCTTACGGGCACACGTCGCCATTGGGTGGTACTAGGATCTTTTACTCCTTGTCTATACTCTGGGAATCTGATCTCTCTTCTATTCGGGTTAAAAGATTTTGCTAAAATCTAACTCAAGGTTCTCGTTACCACTTCCTGCCGGAGAACCATTTCATTACGGATGATCGACTGCTTCAACAGAAGATTCTGACAATACTCTCCAATATTTTCTCGAGACCTTATGCATGTTGCTTTTGCAATTCCCTACCACCGAAAAATCCCTATGGATAAATACTTACACCTGTCGTTCTTACTTTTATTCCCAGTTGGTCTTGTTATTACAAGATACCCCGAAATACTCGTCGTTGTTTCGATAATCCTTTGGGCTTACTGCCTTGTTGTTCTTTGACACCTGAATACCCCTACGGATAATTCTCGCACTTATCGAGTATCCGCTCATCCCCCAGTTGTTCGTGTGTTTCACAATGGTCATCGAAATACTATTCGATCCTCCAAAAATCCTTAATAGCTTATTGCTCGGTAATACTTGTCTGCTTGCATGATGGATGCTTTCCATATGTCTGGCAATATTCGTTAGTATCCTTATGCAATGCTACTTGGAGGTCTTCAGTCTACTCTCTTCTATATGCTGCAAGACGGAGGCTACAAGAAGCGTAGTCTTCGATAAGACTAGATATCCCCCTCTTATTCTGGCTTTCTGCAGTTCAGTCCATTGATATGGCCCTTTACACATATATCCATGCATATGTAGTGTAGTTCCTTGCTTGCGAGTACTTTGGATGAGTACTCACGGTTGCTTTCTCCTTCTTTTTCCTCTATCCCTTCTACCTGGTTGTCGCAACCAGATGTTGGAGACCAGGAGCCAAACGCCACCGTCGTCGACGACTCCTACTACACCGGAGGAGCCTACTACTACGTGCTGCCCGCTGAGGACGACTAGGAGTAGTTTAGGAGGATCCCCGGCAGGAGGCCTGCGCCTCTTTCGATCTGTATCCCAGTTTGTGCTAGCCTTCTTAAGGCAAACTTGTTTAACTTATGTCTGTACTCAGATATTGTTGCTTCCGCTGACTCGTCTATGATCGAGCTCTTGTATTCGAGCCCTCGAGGCCCCTGGCTTGTAATATGATGCTTGTATGACTTATTTTATTTGTAGAGTTGTGTTGTGATATCTTCCCGTGAGTCCCTGATCTTGATCGTACATGTTTGCGTGTATGATTTGTGTACGGTCAAATCGGGGGCGTCACACCGGCCGTCCGGTGGCTGGGACTTTTCCTTCAGCCCTCCTTCTTCTCCGTCTTCTCGTCCATCTTCCTCTTCTTCTTGTCCTTGCTCCTTAGCTTCTTCATTGTACCGGAGTATGCACAAAGTATCCAATGAGGTAGTAGCCATGCTTCATGTGCATCAAAGTGGAATTGTGAGAGGAGAGATGTCACCTCGGTTTCAAGAGCTCTTGCAAGTGATCGAGTCATGGGTCCACTAGGCACTTGATGAGACGATGGTAGGTCCATGGGGATGAACTTGGGATGCTCCAAATCATCCTATATTCACATTAATACCCCTCTGATTATGAACATGTTTATGCTTTGCGAGTAGTTACTTTTGTTCCTAAGAACATGGGAGAAGTCTTGCTATTAGTAGTCATGTGAATTTGGTATTTGTTCGATATTTTGATGAGATTTATGCTTCCGGCTCGTATGTTGTGTGGAATTGTGAGCGGATAACAATTTCACACAGGAAACAGCTATGACCATGATTACGCCAAGCTATTTAGGTGAGACTATAGAATACTCAAGCTTAAACCCTAGTTTATGCGTTGCCTCGTAAGGGGCTGATTTGGATCCGTATATTTCATGCTATGGTTAGGTTTACGTTAATACTTTTGTTGTATTTGCGGATGCTTGCAATAGAGGTTAATCATAAGTGGGATGCTTGTCCAAGTAAGGGCAGCACCCAAGCACCAGTCCACCCACATACCAAATTATCAAAGTACCGAACGCGAATCATATGAACATGATGAAAACTAGCTTGACGATATTCCCATGTGTCCTCGGGAGCGCTTTACATCATATAAGAGTTTTTCCAGGCTTGTCCTTTGCTACAAAAGGATTGGGCCACCTTGCTGCACTTTATTTACTTTTGTTACTTGTTGCTCGTTACAAACTATCCTATCACAAAACTATGTGTTACCACTTATTTCAGTACTTGCAGAGAATACCTTGCTGGAAACCGCTTATCATTTCCTTCTGCTCCTCGTTGGGTTCGACACTCTTACTTATTGAAAGGACTATGACAGATCCCCTATACTTGTCGGTCATCAATAATCCAAGAACCAGATACTCAAGATGTACATAACCAGGGACACGGCTAACCATGATTAGTTTGTACATTCTGCAGAGGTTTGTGCACTTTTTCCCACAAGACTCGATCTCCTCCGTTGGATTTCTCGCACTACAAGGTGTTTGAGAAAAGGATGACCGAGACACAGTCTTTCAGAAGCATGTGGCTGCACATGGAAGTTTCCAGCATGAACAATCTTATGATCCCTTTGAGCCTGGGTGGCGGTCCATAGGAAAATCACACGGTACCCCGGGATTTCCAAAAATACAAGAAATCACTGGGTTCCCCAGGTGCCTCAATCCACCCAGATGTGTATTAAAGTTGCCACCTTAAGTTGAACCATTAAGTACACAATCTCACAATCTGTCATGGAATACACTCAAACCCAATCCACGTCTACAAGCAAAGCATGGCAATATAAGCATAACGTAGAAGTAACTCCCATGGTTTGATAGCAAACAGGTGAATAGGTGGTACCTCATCTACTCCCCAACCCACAATTTACTCAGATCATAACCATGCAAGTGTTTGAGAATTGATCTAATGCAATAAAACTGGGTAGTAAATAGGTATGATCAAAGTGTTACTTGCCTTGCTGATGATCCGTGAAACCTAGAGACTCGATGTAGCACACTTCGCACTCCGGGTACTCTATCGCAATCAAATAAGCAATCAAGCAAGGGCACGGGTAAAACTCAAATAAGAGATCTAACCTGAAATTTCAACTTAAGAACTCTGCTTTGCAAAAAGAATCAAATCAAACGAAGCAACGAAACTCAAACTGCGAAAGAAACAAGCTTCGTTTACTAATCTGGACTAAAGTCAAATTTTACAGTAGCAAAAACTTGTTTAAGTTGATTAAACGGAAAGAGGGTTTCGAGATGAAACTCTAGGCGCTTGAATCGCCTGATTCTGAAAAACGAGTGAAAAGTTATACTAAAACAAAAATCGGATCAGAAATCGCGATAAAAAATAATCGCGCAAAATCCGAGAAAAATAAAAACTGACGAACAGGTTAACGAACGAACTTTCGCTGTCTACGGCTAAACGGTGAAAACCGTTTGTTAAAACGAACGTAAAAACGAGCGTTCGCTAAATAAGTAAACCGAAAAAACCGAACCGGATCTAGGTTTTCGAAAAAAACAACGGTTTTCTCACGAAAACCGAGGCGGCTACCTCGGGTCCGGCGGTGGTCCGACGAGGCAGCGGGCTCCGGTTCGGCGGCGCGGCTTGGTGGCAGGGCGGCTCGGCGGCACGGTGTGGCGGCGCGGGCGGCGGGGCGGCGGCGGCTCAGCGGCACGGCGGCTAGGGTTTCGAGGCTCGGGCTGATGGGCCTCGGGGCTCGGTCGGCGCGGCTTATAAAGCCTCCCCGGGCGGGGTCCCGCTCGGGTACGGCCCGGAGTCGGTTTGATTTTTTTAAATAATTCCGATGTGCAGAAAAAGAAAGAGAAGAAATACTAAACGGACTCCAAAAATCCAGAAATAAATTTTCCCCGTCTCTAAAAATAAGTCGGACAAGGTGAACATTTATTTGGGCCTAAAATGCAATTTTGAAAAACGCATTTTTTCCTAATTCAAATAAAATAACGATAAAACTCCGAATAAAAATCTTATTTGATTTTAATATTAAATCTTCGATATTTCTCTATTTTGAGGAAGTCATTTTATCCTCTCTCTTTTATTTTTATAAAAGAAATAATCGAAGAGAAAATAATTAAAATCAAACGATCCTCTTTCCAAAATTCGCGAAAACGCGAATATGAAAATAATGAAATCCCCAACTCTCTCCGTAGGTCCTTGAGTTGCGTAGAATTTCTAGGATCATGCGAAAATGCAATAAAATATGATATGCAATGATGATCTAATGCATAACATTCCAAATTGAAAATTTGGGATGTTACAAACCTACCCCCCTTAAGATGAATCTCGCCCTCGAGATTCGGGTTGGCTAGAAAATAGATGTGGATGGTCCTTGCGTAGGTCTTCTTCTCGTTCCCAGGTGGCTTTATCCTCGTTATGGTGGCTCCACGGAACTTTACAGAACTTGACAACTTTGCTGCGTGTAACTCGGCTGGCAAACTCGAGAATCTGGACTGGCTTCTCCTCGTAAGTCATGTCGCTATCCAACTGTATCGCTTCCAGTGGCACTGTATCTCTCAGACGAATATCGGCCATCTCCGCATGGCACTTCTTCAACTGAGAAACGTGGAACACATTGTGAAGTCTTGTCAATCCTTCGGGCAATTCCATCTTGTAAGTAACTTCTCCCATACGTTCCAAAACTTTGTATGGTCCCACAAATTGTGGTGCTAACTTTCCCTTAACTCCAAAGCGCTTAACTCCTCGGAGTGGTGATACCCAAAGATACACTCTGTCTCCAACTTCGTAAGCTTTCTCCTTGCGTTTAGAATCCGCATAGCTCTTCTGCCTGGACTGGGCTACCTTGAGTCTATCACGAATTAGCTTAACTTTCTCTTCTGATTCTTTAATCAAATCTGGTCCAAACAACTGTCGGTCTCCAACTTCATCCCATAACAACGGTGTTCTGCACCTCCTTTCATACAATGCTTCCAAAGGGGCCATCTTCAAACTGGCTTGGTAACTGTTGTTGTATGAGAACTCGGCGTAGGGCAAGTTGTCATCCCAACTAGATCCATAATCTAGTGCACAAGCTCTCAACATATCCTCTAGAATCTGGTTCACTCTGTCGGTCTGTCCATCTGTTTGCAGGTCAAAAGCTGTAATGAACTCCAGTCTTGTTCCCAAAGTTTCATGCAACTAATTCCAGAATTTTGAGGTAAAGTGGGTTCCTCTATCTGATACAATTGTTCTCGGAACTCCATGCAGACATACGATCCTGGTCATGTATATCTTTGCCAACTTAGCACTGGTGTAAGTTGTCTTCACTAGGATGAATTGAGCTACTTTGGTCAAGCGATCAACTACAACCCATATCGAGTCATAGCCTGAACGAGTCCTGGGTAATCCCGTGATAAAATCCATGCCTAGCTTATCCCACTTCCATTCGGGTATCGGCAATGGTTGCAGCAATCCTGGTGGCTTCTGACTGCCTTCACTCTCTGACATATATCACAAACTGCTACATACTCCGCAATATCCTTCTTCATTCCAGTCCACCAGAATCTATCTTTCAGATCCAGGTACATCTTGGTATTTCCTGGGTGAATCGAGTATGGTGAGTCATGGGCCTCCTACAAAATCAGCTTCCTGATCTCCTGATCATTTGGTACATATACGCGGTCCTCAGACCATCAGGTATCGTGCTCATCCTCACAAAATCCTTTAGCCTTTCCTTTGCTCATCCTTTCCTTTATCTCGGCGATCTCCTTGTCCGTCTTCTGCGCTTATCAGATCTTATCCATCAAAGTAGACCAAATCTCCAAAGCTGCTACGTAACCTCTCGGAACTATCTCCAAACATAGCTCACGAAGGTCTTCTGCTAACTCCTTGGGTAACTCTCCGGTCATGAGTGTATTGACATGACTCTTGCGGCTCAACGCATCGGCTACTACGTTAGCCTTTCCGGGATGATAGTGAAACTTCATGTCATAATCTTTAATGAGTTCCAACCATCTCCTCTGCGTGAGATTCAACTCCTTCTGTGTGAAGATATACTTCAAACTCTTGTGATCCGTGTATACCTCACAATGGTTTCCGATCAGAAAATGTCTCCAAGTCTTCAACGCATGCACTATGGCTGCTAACTCCAAATCTTGCGTAGCACAATTTAACTCATGGGTTTTCAGCTGTCGTGAGGCATATGAAACAACTCTTCATTCCTGCATAAGCACTGCTCGAAGTCCTCAGCGGGAGGCGTCGCAATACACTTCATAATCCTTGCATTGATCTGGCAGAATCAACACTGGTGATATAACCAAACGTTTCTTCAATTCCTGAAAACTGGCCTCACACTCCTCAGTCCATTTGAATTTGGTGTCCTTCTTTAATAACTCCCTCATAGGCTTTACAATCTTTGAGAAATTCTCAATGAACCTCCGATAGTATCCCGCGAGTCTAAGAAAACTCCGGATCTCTCCAGCGGACGTGGGTGCCTCCCAATTTGTCACAGTGATGACTTTGTTTGGTTCTACTACTATTCCTTCTTCGAATATAACATGTCCAAGGAATCCAACTTCCTTCAACCAAAACTCACACTTGCTGAACTTGGCGTATAGCTGATGTTCTCTGAGATTCCCAAGTACCAAACACAAGTGCTCCTTATGCTCCTCTTCATTTTTCGAGTAGACCAGAATATCATCTATGAACACTACGACGAACTTATCCAAAAACTCCATAAGCACTTTGTTCATCATGTTCATAAAATAAGCAGGTGTGTTAGTCAAGCCAAATGACATAACGGTATACACATATAGCCCGTACCTTGTGGTAAAAGTTGTCTTAGGTATATCCTGCCCTCGAATCTTCAACTGGTGGTAACCTGATCGCAGATCGATCATGGAAAACACCTTAGCTCCTTGCAGTTGATCAAACAAATCATTGATCATCGGCACTGGGTACTTGTTCTTGATCGTTACTTCATTCAATCCACGATAATCAACAACCATCCTTAACGATCCATCATTCTTCTCCACTAGAAGTACTGGTGATCCCCAAGGTGAAGAACTTGGGCGAATATATCCTTTATCCAGTAACTCCTTAATATGTTTCTTAATTTCCTCTAAATCCTGTGTGGGCATCCTATACGGTCTCTTAGATATTGGCCCCGTGGCTAGCAAAAGCTCAATCAAAAACTCTATGTCTCTATCTGGTGGCATGCATGGCAACTCTTCTGGAAATACATCCGGGAAATCCTTTACCACTGGTACTTCCTCCTGTACAACTCCTGTTAAGGAATTTACTTGAGTCCTAATCGGCAAATGCCGGGATACATACTTGATCCTTCTTCCTTTTGGGGTGGTGAGCAAAATCAACTTACTAGCGCAATCGATGTTTCCTCCATACATCGATAGCCAATCCATACCCAGAATCACATCCAAACCTTGCGACTCCAGAATTATCAGGTCTAAGGGGAAAACATACCTACCTATGGCCAACGGTATCTGAAAACATCCTTGGCTTGCCATATACTCTGCTCCTGGCGAGCTCACTAACATTGGTGTACTAACAACTTTGGTGGGCAGTTTTATACTTATCCACAAATCCCCTTGATATGTATGAATGCGATGCACTAGTATCGAAAAGTACGACTGCAATAAAAGACTTAACCAAAAACTTACCTATTACTGCATCTGGCTGGGCCTCAATCTCCTCCACGTTAACGTGGTTCACTTGTCCCCTATTGAAAGGGTTGGGCTTGTACCCAGAGCTTCCATTGCCATTTCCGTTCTTAACTTCAGGACATTCATTGGTGTAATGTCCGGTCTGCTGGCACTTGTAGCAAGTAACGTGGCTTAGATCTTTCTTGGCGGGCGTTGATGGGTTGGAACGGTTCTGTCCGTTGCTTCCTCCATTATCATCCTTGGAGCCACTATGGTTGTGAGAACTTCCTCCATTGTGAGTGTGGCCTCCATGGTTATGCACAAGTCCTCCCGAGTTCGGGGTGAAACGGGGTCTCTGCTAAGCTCCTGAATTATGCTTCCCTTGTCCATACTTCCTCTTGCGGTTATCAATCTGCTGTTGCTTCCCTTCAATCATGAGAGCTCTATCTACCAATTGTTGGTAGTTATTAAAGGTTGCTACCATCAACTGCATGCTCAGCTCATCATTCAGTCCTTCCAAAAACTTCTCCTTCCTAGCCGCATCTGTAGCAACGTCATCTGGGGCATAACGGGCTAGCTTGCTAAAGTCATCCACATACTGGCTAACTGTGCGTCCTCCTTGGCGTAAGTTGCGAAACTCACGATTCTTTATGGCCATAACTCCTGCTGATACATGGGCAGTACGAAAAGCCTGCTGGAACTGGTCCCATGTAATAGTGGCTATAGGATAGGTGACAGTGTAATTCTCCCACCATGAGGCTGCTGGTCCATCCAATTGGTGCGCGGCAAAAGGCACCCTCTCAGCATTTGTGCATCCTACAGTGGTTAACTCCCTTCCAATCCTGCGGAGCCAATCATCTGCCACTATCATCTCGGTGCTAGTGGAAAACACCGGCGGTTGCAACCTCAGAAAACGGGCTAAAGTTGTCAACTGGTGGTGGTGGTGGGTTGTTGTTGCCTTTGTTCTGAACTAACAACTGCATCAGGGGTATTCTGCTGCTGGATCAACTGAGTGAGCTCCGGTGGAAAGGTAAATCCGGGGTCACATATCGGAGGCATCTGAGGGTTTAGAGGGAAGAGAATAGAATAGAATGAGGTCTAGTGAGAAAACACTACCCATATGCACATGACAAAAACACAATCATATCACTCAATCAATCAAGCAAGGGCATACAATCAGTCTAGAACTTATCGTTACAAAGTGCTCGGACTATACTATATAGATGGTAGACTACTACTACTGTTTTGGTGGTCAACTAGAAATACTGATCGATCGAAGACTCCATGATATATGCTCCAGCTTCGTCTTCATAATCATCATTACTATCGTCGGGGTCCGAGTCGGTGTCATCGATGATGATGTAGTCCTCAGAACGAATCTCCTTGGGTTCATCGTCTTCTCCTCCTGGCGTGGGGTCTCCCATGAATACACCTAGATTCCTTTCCAGATCGTTATTCTTCTCCACTAGTACGACGATTTCCTCCTCATAATCTTCGCGAGTTGCCTTGAGTTCTTACTCAAGCTCTGTGTTCCTTGTCATCGCCTTCTTCAGATCTATCATGCCTGCGCACATCTGGTTCTCCCGGCGACGAATGTGCTGGTTTAACTCCTGGATGAAAGCTGTAATTGATATATCCTTCCTGGTGTTGATCATCTCCCATTGCTCATCTCGGCGCCCACAAATCTGGTAGATAGTATCCTTGAGATCCTTCTGGTAAACTTCTCCAATGTGTCCCATGGTGATGTGGGTTGCCATACTCTTTCCTAGACTCTAGGTTGGTGCATCAAAGGAAAACTCTATGGGCTCAGTGACTGGCGTAAATGTCTTTCCTGGAACTTGAACTTGAATCATCCAGCGATCCTCTTGTGGTAAAGTGGCGTTGTAAGTCCCAGTGAAGCTTGGTATTCCGATGTTCAGGTACCTAGTGACTTCCTTCAAGGGTCGTCCAAAGGGAGTTTCTTCATCCGGTTGTGCAAACTTGTTCCTTGCGTCCGCCATCCTAAAGAGTAGAAAATGGAGAGGAGTCAGAAATGAGAAGAGAGCAGTGATCTAGGGCTTTAGCTTAGTGGTCGTGGCCTACAGTCAGTGTGTGCTCTGATACCATCTTGTAGCGACCAAACCTCAAACAGTCTGATCTTAGTGCATCAGTGTCATCCCTGGGTCGGTAATGCTGACACGCTGATACGTCTCCAACGTATCTATAATTTTTGATTGCTCCATGCTATATTATCTACTGTTTTGGACTATATTGGGCTTTATTTTCCACTTTTATATTATTTTTGGGAGTAACCTATTAACCGGAGGCCCAGCCCAGAATTGCTGTTTTTTGCCTATTTCAGTGTTTCGAAGAAACGGAATATCAAACGGAGTCCAAACGGAATAAAATCTTCGGGAACGTGATTTTTTCACCGAACATGATCCAGGAGACTTGGGCCCTGCTCCAAGGAACAAAAGAGGTGGTCACAAGGGTGGGGGGCGCCCCCCTGCCTCGTGGGCCCCTCATTGCTCCTCCAGCGTACTTCTTCCTCCTATATATACACACGTACCCCCAAACGACCAGAACAGGAGCCAAAAACCTAATTCCACCGCCGCAACTTTCTGTGTCCACGAGATCCTATCTTGGGGCCTGTTCTGGAGCTCCGCTGGAAGAGGGCCGTCATCACGGAGGGCTTCTACATCACCATAGCCCCTCCGATGAAGTGTGAGTAGTTTACCTCAGACCTTTGGGTCCATAGTTAGTAGCTAGATGGCTTCATCTCTCTCTTTGAATCTCAATACAAAGTGCTCCCCCTCTCTCGTGGAGATCTATTCGATGTGATCTTCTTTTTTGCAGTGTGTTTGTTGAGACCGATGAATTGTGGGTTTATGATCAAGTCTATCTATGAATAATATTTGAATCTTCTCTGAATTCTTTTATGCATGATTGGTTATCTTTGCAAGTCTCTTCGAATTATCCTTTTGGTTTGGCCAACTAGATTGGTAGTTCTTGCCATGGGAGAAGTGCTTAGCTTTTGCGAAAAGCCAATTTTTTCCTACTGCAAAGGAATATATTTTATTTAGTTACAAAGTTGGTTGAAAATATTGAGAAGGTAAACCACCTCTCAATCCCAATTAAAAGTAATCATTAACCCAATCAAATTTATATTGAAGAGTGTTGAGATCCACATGATAATCTAAGAACCAGATACTCAAGATGTCCATAACCGGGGACACGGCTAACCATGATTAGTTTGTACACTCTGCAGAGGTTTGTGCACTTTTCCCCACAAGACTCGATCTACTCCGTTGGATTTCTCGCACTACAAGGTGTTTGAGAAACGGATGACCGAGATACAGTCTTTCAGAAGCGTTAGCACCTTAAGATGGGTAGACCGGTACACCTACATCCCCTACATCTGCTAGCCTACCACTGTAAGAGTTCACATGACATAATCAACTATGCCAGAGCCCATAATGGCATGTGGCTGCTCACGGAAGTTTCCAGCATGAATAATCTTATGATCCCTTTGAGCCTGGGTGGCGGTCCATAGGAAAATCACACGGTACCCCGGGATTTCCAAAAATACAGGCAATCACTGGGTTCCCCAGGTGCCTCAATCAACCCAGATGTGTATTAAAGTTTCCACCTTAAGTTGAACCATTAAGTAAACAATCTCACAATCTGTCATGGAATACACTCAAATCCAATCCACGTCTACGAGCAAAGCATGGCAATATAAGCATAACGTAGAAGTAACTCCCAGGGTTTGATAGCAAATAGGTGAATAGGTGTTACCTCATCTACTCCCCAACCCACAATTTACTCAGATCCTAACCATGCAAGTGTTTGAGGATTGATCTAATGCAATAAAACTGGGTAGTAAAGAGGTATGATCAAAGTCTTACTTGCCTTGCTGATGATCCGTGAAACCTAGAGACTCGATGTAGCACGCTTCGCACTCCGGGTACTCTATCGCAATCAAACAAGCATACAATAAGCAATCAAGAAAGGGCATGGGTAAAACTCAAATAAGAGATCTAACCAGAAATTTCAACGTAAGAACTCCGGTTTGCAAAAAGAATCAAATCAAACGGAGCAACGAAACTCAAATTGCGAAAGAAACAAGCTTCGTTTACTAATCTGGACTAATGTCAAATTTTACAGTAGCAAAAACTTGTTTAAGTTGATTAAACAGAAAGAGGGTTTCGAGACGAAACTCTAGGGGTTTGAATCGCCTGATTCCAAAAAACGAGCCAAAAGTTATACTAAAATGAAAATCTGATCAGAAATCGCGATCGAAAATAATCGTGCAAAATCCGAGAAAAAGAAAAACTGACGAACAGGCTAACGAATGAGCGTTCGCTGTCTGCAGCTAAACGGTGAAAACGGTTCGTTAAAACGAACGTAAAAACGGGCGTTCACTAAATAACTAAACCGAAAAAAAAACCGAACCGGATCTAATAAAAAAACGGATCTAGGGTTTCGAAAAAAAACCAACGGTTTTCTTACGAAAATCGAGGCGGCTACCACGGGTCCGGCGATGGTCCGACGAGGCGGCGGACTTCGGTGCGGCGGCGCAGCGAGGCGGCGCGGTGCGGCAGCGGTGCGGCCTGGCGGCGCGGACGGCGGTGCGGTGCGGCGGCGGCGGTGGCTCGGTGGCGCGGCGGCTAGGGTTTTGGGGCTCGGGCTGATGGGCCTCGGGGCTAGGCCGGCGCGCTTATAAAGCCTCCCCGGGCGGAGTGCCGCTCGGGTACGGCCTGGAGTCGGTTTGACTTTTTTTAAAATAATTCTGACGTGTAGAAAAAAAGAAGAAAAGAGATACTAAACGGACTCCAAAAATCCAGAAAGAGATACTAAACGCACCATGTTTTCCCTGCCTTGCTCGATCTCCTGGAGGAGAGGACAAGCGCGTTGACCGTGCCATCCCGTCTAGCTGCTGCACCAGCTGGGCCGAAGCCCATGGTGAGGCGACCCAGCATCTTTTTTCCCTTCTGGTGGGCTAGCAGATTCGCCCCGCTTCTGTTTTTTTCCTATCAGCGAATTTCCTAATTATCCAGAAAACAGCCAGTTTACAGTTTAGTCCCTAGTCTTCATGCATATAATAACTCATGAACTATGCATCATACGTAAAAATTCCAAATATGTAAAATGCTTAGAATTCTGTCTAGTTTCATAATTTGCAACTCTCATCCATGTTAAAAATGTTTAAAATGTTGTGTGTGTTTATTTCGCATAAATGACATGTTAAAATGATTTATTTCATAACTAAATAGCCGTAGCTCCAAATTTAATAAACTTTATATGTAAATGGGGTAGAAAAATGCATAGATTAACATGGTGCACTCATCCTGCTTGTTTAACAACTCTTAAATATGTTTTAGGGCAGAATAGTACCAAATTCATAATATGCATATGAGGATTTTCCGGAATTGTTGTTTGTTGCTTCCGGCCTCATTTAAACTTTCCTAGATAGATAGTTTTGTTGTGCTTCACCTCTTGCCATGTTTAACAACATTTAATTTTGTTGGGTACATAACCGGGAGAGAACTAAATAAATGAATGTGGTGTTTAGTCAATATGCAACTCGTTGCATATTGAGCTCCACTTAATTTGTAGTATTGTTTGTTGCACTTTGCCATGCCATCCTTCTTTAAACTGGACATGCATCATACATGTTTGCGCATCATGCCATGTTTATGTTAGGGTTGTTTACCATGTTGTTTGCTTCTTTCCGGGTTGCTTCTCTTGTTAGCTTCGGTTTCGTTCCGGAGTTGTGAGGAGTCATTCGACTACGTCCGCTTGTCTTCTTAATGGAATCGTACTTCTTCCTTGCGGGATCTCAGGCAAGATGACCATACCCTCGAAATCACTTCTATCTTTGCTTGCTAGTTGTTCGTTCAATCGCTTTGTCGCGCTACCTACCACTTGTTATATCATGCCTCCCATATTGCCATGTCAAGCCTCTAACCCACCTTCCTAGCAAACCGTTGTTTGGCTATGTTACCGCTTTTGCTCAGCCCCTCTTATAGCATTGCTAGTTGCAGGTGAAGCTGTAGTTTGTTCCATGTTGGAACATGGATATGTTGGGATATCACAATATCTCTTATTTTAATTAATGCATCTATATACTTGGTAAAGGGTGGAAGGCTCGGCCTTTTGCCTGGTGTTTTGTTCCACTCTTGCCGCCTTAGTTTCCATCATACCGGTGTTATGTTCCTTGATTTTGTGTTCCTTACGCGGTTGGGTGTTATGGGAACCCGTTGACAGTTCGCTTTGAATAGAACTCCTCCAGCAAGGCCAACCTTGATTTTACATTTGCCTAAAAACCTAATACTTTTTCCCTTGGGTTTCTGGAGCCCGAGGGTCATCTTTATTTTAAACCCCCAGGCCAGTGCTCCTCTGAGTGTTGGTCCAACCTGTCAACCGCCAGTGGCCACCAGGGGCAACTCTGGGCTGGCCTACCGGAAGTTTGCACAATACGGTGTGCCCTAAGAACAAGATATGTGCAGCTCCTATCGGGATTTGTCGGCACATTCGAGCGTCTTTGCTGGTCTTGTTTTACCATTGTCGAAATGTCTTGTAACTGGGATTCCGAGACTGATCGGGTCTTTCCGGCAGAAGGAATATCCTTCGTTGACCATGAGAGCTTATGGTGGGCTAAGTTGGGACACCCCTTGCAGGGTATAAACTTTCAAGCGGCGTGCCCGCGGTTATGTGGCAGATGGGAATTTGTTAATATCCGGTTGTAGAGAACTTGACACTTAACTTAATTAAAATGCAACAACCGTGTGTGTAGCCGTGATGGTCTCTTTTCGGCGGAGTCCGGGAAGTGAACACGGTTCTTGTGTTATGATTGTGCGTAAGAAGTTTCAGGATCACTTGTTGATCACTTCTAGTTTCACGACCGGTGCGTTGCTTCTCTTCTCACTCTTATTTGCATATGTTAGCCACCATATTTGCTTAGTGCTTGCTGCAGCTCCACCTCATTACCCTATCCTACACATAAGCTTAAATAGTCTTGATCTCGCGGGTGCGAGATTGCTGAGTCCTCGTGACTCACAGATACTTCCAAACAGTTGCAGGTGCAGATGATACCAGTGCGGGTGACGCAACCAGGCTCAAGTGGGAGCTCGATGAAGATCTTGGTCATTGTTTTGTGTCTTTTCCAGATGATCAGTAGTGGTGCCCAGTTGGGACAATCGGGGATCTAGCATTTGGGGTTGTCTTCCTTTATTTTGGTTCCGTAGTCGGACCTTTGATTGTATTTGGATGATGTATGAATTATTTATGTATTGTGTGAAGTGGCGATTGTAAGACAACTCTTTATCCCTTTCTTATTCAGTGCATGGGATTGTGTGAAGATTACCCCTCTTGCGACAAAACTACCATGCGGCTATGCCTCTAAGTCGTGCCCTGAGACGAGGGAGATGTAGCCGCATCATGGGTGTTACAACGGCCGTGCCACCTTCGGCACAGAAGCACGGGACTGGCCTGCGCGCTCCTGCGGCTGGGTCGTCCTCCCTAGGCTCGGAGGCCCACCCTCAGGAGGAGGCGATCCCTGCAGCCAGGCCGGCTTAGGAGTCACGCGCTCTCAGCTCGCCTGCTGAGGTCCCGAAGGCTTCAGAGCCCCGACCCTCTCTGTCGCTGCTGCTTCGCCGGTCCTGGCACTTGCGCCGTCTCCTCCCCCGTCCATCAGGCCGTTGGGCTGTGATTCTTCTGCCGTGCCCGGTGTTCTGGAGGAGGCCTTCTCCGCTCTGAACCATCTTCGGGGAAATCTTCAGGGGCCTGACCAGCGCAGGGCGTCGGGGCACTTAGAGCTGATCTCAGGATGGCTCCGGGCCGACGCATCCGTGAGGGCGGTCTGCGGCTAGGCCATGGCGGCCTTAGAGGAGGGCGAGCAGGTAGCCAACCACACCGCAACCGCCCGTCATGATGTGGTGAAGGACGCCAAGGCCGCCGAGCAGCCCTGCCAAGCGACGGAGGCCGAGCTGAAGACCCTCCGCGACAGGCATTCCACCGAGACCCATCAGCTCGAGGTGCGGGAGGAAGAGCTGAAGGCCCGAGAAGCTGCAGTTGCTAACCGTGACACCGAGCTGGAGCAAGCGGCCCAGAAGCAGTCCGCGGAGCGCGGCCGCCTGAAGAAGTTGGAGGAGAAGGTGGATGTGGAGAAGACCCAGCTGGAGGCCAGGGAAAACTTCTTGCCGAGGGGCGCGCCACCTTTGACTCCCTCAACCAGAGGTCTCGCAAGGTATTGCCGGATCTCTATGGAAGGGGGTTGAAGGAGATGTTGGTGACTTTGGAGGAAGGCCCTGCTGAGCTGCTCCCCCAGCTCGTCATGACGCTCGAGGGCATTGTCGTTGGGGTTGGCCCCATGGTGGAACGAGAAGCCCGTGCGCTCTCCACCTCGGCTGTGTCACACGTCATCAGCCAGCTCCATCTCCGCGACCCCTAGCTTCGACTTTGGTACCTTGCTTGAGCCTGTCGACCCGGAGCGCTGCACCACTGCTGCCGAAGCCGTGAAGGATCCGGTGGAGGCCCTGCTACGGAAGTTCCTCGCCGTCTACCCCACGACCACGGCTGATGGCACCACTGACCCCACGACCACGGCTGACGACACGGGCGACGACAACGTTGTCGACGACAGGGCTCCCCTCGCGGGCGATGGCGGTACCCAAGGTTGAAGAAGAGGCTCGATGGTGGCGCTCCCCTTTGTTGGACTCCTGCAACATGTATCGTGCCTCATGGAGGCGTGCAAACTTATGCTTGGTACTTTTAAGAGACAGTATGTTTTGTAATAATTTGCTAGGATTCTGCGATTTCCTTCCCGTTTGCTTTAATGTTCTACATCCGCAGGGCCAGGCCCCACACATAACTCAGCCGCCGTTGGGTCGTCCAGATCACCAGGATGAGACCAAGTGGTGAGGGGCTACGTGACCAATTAGGCTCCTGAGTCACGATGCTCATGAGTCCCCCTTGATGTAGTAACAGCCCTCGGGATGGAGATGCAAGAGTATGCCTTAGCGTTCTGCGTCGGCAGGGCCTGGCCCCGCGCATATCTCAGCCGCCGTCGGGTCGTTCGGATCACCAAGACGAGACCAAGGGGTGAGGGGCTACATGACCATTTAGGCTCCTGAGTCGCGATGCTCAAGAGTCCCCCTTGACATACGAACTGACCTCCATACCATTACTCGCCGAGGTCCCGCTCAGGAGGGGCGCACGAAGACCAGGTCTGAGGAACCTGCAAGGGTGAGAAGGAAATATGACCTAGAGGCAATAATATAGTTGTTATTTATATTTCCTTATACCATGATAAATGTTTATTATTCATGCTAGAATTGTATTAACCGAAAACTTGATACATGTGTGGATACATAGACAAAACACCGTGTCCCTAGTAAGCCTCTACTAGACTAGCTCGTTGATCAAAGATGGTTAAGTTTCCTAACCATAGACATGTGTTGTCATTTGATTAACGGGGTCACACCATTAGGAGAATGATGTGATGGACAAGACCCATCTGTTAGCTTAGCATAATGATCGTTAAGTTTTATTGCTATTGCTTTATTCATGACTTATACATATTCCTTTGACTATGAGATTATGCAACTCCCGGATACCGGAGGAATACCTTGTGTGCTATCTAACGTCACAACATAATTGGGTGATTGTAAAGATGCTCTACAGGTATCTCCGAAGGTGTTCGTTGGGTAGGCATAGATCGATATTAGGATTTGTCACTCCGACTATCGAGAGGTATCTTTAGGCCCTCTCGGTAATGCAGATCATAATAAGACTTGCAAGCAATGTGACTAATGAGTTAGTTGCGGGATGATGCACTATAGAATGAGTAAAGAGACTTGCCGGTAACGAGATTGAACTAGGTATGGAGATACCGACGATCGAATCTCGGGCAAGTAACATACCAATGACAAAGCGAATAAACGTATGTCGTGATAGCGGTTCGATAGATAAAGATCTTCATAGAATATGTGGAAGCCAATATGAGCATCCAGGTTCCACTATTGGTTATTGACCGAAGAGGTGTCTCGGTCATGTCTACATAGTTCTCGAACCCGTAGGGTCCGCATGCTTAACGTTCAGTGACGATTTGTATTATACAAGTTATGTGATTTGGTGACCGAATGTTGTTCAGAGTCCCGAATGAGATCACGAACATGACGAGGAGTCTCTAAATGGTTGAGAGGTAAATAGTCATATATAGGACGATAGTATTTGGACACCGGAAGTGTTCCGGGGGTACCAGGTACGTATCGGGTCACTAGAAGGGGTTCCTAGCTGTAGCGACCAGACCTCAAACAGTCTGATCTCTGTGCTCCGGTGTCATCCCTGGATCAGTAATGCTGACACCACATAGTACTCGGAGGATTTATAACAGAGTAGCAATCACACACTTATTACATCGAGTGTCTCATAAGAGAACTTATTACAATAAATATGGCTTAAGGCCATCTAATAACGATAATAGCGGAAGGCTTAGAAGATAAGTGAGTCCATCAACTCCAACGGCATCACTGAGTATAGAACCATGACCTAAAAACTCCTTAATCGTCGTCTGAAAAGTCTGCAACATTAACGTTGCAGCCCGAAACAGGTCAGCACATGGAATATGCTGGCAATGTAACACATAGAGAGTAATGGAATGAAACAGCTATACTTTATGCATATTTGGCTGGTGGAAAGCTCTATGGTTACAGTTTTGCGTAAAGCCAATTTTTCCCTACTACAAAGGAATAAATTTTATTTAACTATCATGGTAGTTGTTAAACATTGAGAATGGTTGATACCATCCTCAATCCCAATTAAGCGTCATCATTAAACAAAACCCAACAAAATTAATTTAGAGTAACATGTTGAGATTCACATGATAATCCAGGTACTAGATACTCAAGATGTCCATAACGGGGGACACGGCTAACCATGATTAGTTTATTACACTCTGCAGAGGTTTGCGCACTTTTCCCCACAAGACTCGATCGCCTCCGTTTGGTTTCTCGCACTACAAGGTGTTTGAGAAGGCGGATGACCAAGACATAGTCTTTCAGAAGCGCTAGCACTTTACGATCGGGTAGACCGTACCACCTACATCCCGTACATCTGCTAGTCTACCACTGTAAGTGTTCGCACGACTTAGTCAACTATGCTAGAGCCCAAAATAGCTTGTGGCTGCACATGGAAGTTTCTAGTATGAATACTCTCATGATCCCTTTGAGCCTGGGTGGCGGTCCAAAAGAAAACAGGCAAGTCCTGGAATACCCAGGTGCCTTAATCCACCTAGATGTGTGTTTAAGTTGCCACCTTAGATAAACCATTAATTAACAAAACTCACATCTGTCATGGATATCACTCACCCAATCGACGTCTACTAGCATAGCATGGCATAATAAGCAAATGTAGAAGTAACTCCCAAAGGTTTGATAATAAACAGGTAATAGGTACTACCTCATCTACTTCCCATCCCACAATTTAATTAGATCCTAACAATGCAATGTGTGAGGATTGATCTAATGCAATAAAACTGGGTAGTAGAAAAGGTATGATCAAAGTGTTACTTGCCTTGTTGATGATCCGCGAAACCTAGAGATTCGAAGTAACAGGCGGCGCACTCCGGGTATTCTATCGCAGACAAACAAACAAGCATACAATAAGTACTTATCTAATGCACAGGTAAAACTCAAATAAGAGATCTAACCAGAAAGTTCAACTTAAGAACTCCGGTTGGCAAAAAGAATCAAATCGAACGAAGCAACGAAAGTCAAACGGCGAAAGAAAACAACTTCGTTCTACTAATCTGGATCTAGGGCAAATTTTACAGTAGCAAAATCTTGTTTAAGTTGGTTAAACGGATAGAGGGTTTCGAGACGAAACTCTAGGCGCTTGAATCGCCTGATTCCGATAAACGAGCGAAAAGTTATACTAAATCGAAAATCGGATCACGAATCGTGATCAGAAAATTCGTGGATTTAATCCGAGAAAAAGAAAAAACGACGAACGTTTGCTGGAATGAACGAACGGACGAATGCTCGCTATTTAATTAAACCGGAAAACCAATCTATTTAAAAAAACCGAATCTAAAAAAAACCGATGGAAATACCGAATGGTTTTTTGAAAAAAATAAAAAAACCGGCGCGGATTTCGAGGCGGCGGCGGACCTCGGGCGGTGGGTCGGCGGCGGCAGGCGGCGGGAGCTGGCTAGGGTTTCGGGGCTGGGGCGCTGGCTCGGCTGGGCCTCTCCCCTGGCTTATAAAGCCTGCCCGGGCCGGTGTCCAGGTCGGACACGGCCCGTAGGTCGGTGCGCGTTTTTTTATATATAATTACGCGCAGAAGAAAAATAAAAAGAAATAATAAATGGACTCCAAAAATTCCGAAATAAATTTTCACGGGCTTCTAAAATCAAGCCGCACAAGATGAACATTTATTTGGGACCTAAATGCAATTTTGAAAAACGCACATTTTTCCTAATATCAAATAAAACACCGAAAAACCCCGAAATAAAATCTTATTTGATTTTATTATTAAATCCTCAATATTTCTTTATTTTGGGAAAGTCATTTTATTCCCTCTCTCATATTTTTGTAATAGAAATAATTGATGATAAAATAAATAAAATCAAATGATCCTATTCTCAAAATTTGAGAGAACTCAAATATGAAAATAACGAAATCCCCAACTCTCTCCGTGGGTCATTGAGTTGCGTAGAATTTCTAGGATCAACCAAAATGCAAAATAAAATATGGTATGCAATGATGATCTAATGTATAACATTTCAAATTGAAAATTTGGGATGTTACACTGGCTACCCCCGGCAAACTATATGGGCCTATTGGGTGAAGAGGGGAAACCCAGCAGCCAGCGTGGGCTGCTGCGCCCCCCTTGCTGGCCGAATAGGAAGGGGAAAGGAAAAGGGAAGAGAGAAGGAAGGGGAGCCAATTCGGCCTCCCTCTTCCTTCTCTCCCCTTTGCTTCCTTCTCCGAAAAAGATGGTGAGCCCAAGTAGGATTCAGCCTACTTGGGCGCCGCCCTGGCTGCCTCTTCCCCCCTCCAACCTATATATATGTGGGTAGGGGGCGCCTAGAAGACACAAAAACAACTGTTAGCCGTGTGCGGCACCCCCCTCCATTGTTTACTCCTCCAGTCATATTGTCGTAGTTCTTAGGCGAAGCCTTGCGCGGATCACTTCACCATCACCGTCACCATGTCGTCGTGGTGATGAAACTCTCCCTCGACACTTTGCTGGATCAAGAGTTCGAGGGACATCATCGAGATGAACGTTTGCAGAACTTAGAAGTGTCGTACGTCCGGTGCTTGATCGGTCGGAATGAGAAGAAGTTCGACTACAGCAACCTCGTTGTCAAACGTTTCCGCTTTCAGTCTACAAGGGTATGTGGACACACTCTCCCCCTCTCGTTGATATGCATCTCCTAGATAGATCTTGTGTGACCGTAGGATTTTTTTTTAAATTGCATGCTACGTTACCCAACAGTGGCATCTGAGCCAGGTCTATGGATAGATGATATGCACGAGTAGAACACACAGATTTGTGGGCGGTGATCATCATACTGCTTACCACCAATGTCTTATTTTGATTCGGCGGTATTGTTGGATGAAGCGGCCCGGAAAAAACTTACATGACCACGTTCATGAGACCGGCTCCACCGATAGACATGCAACTAGTTTTGCATAAAGGTGGCTGGCGGGTGTCTGTTTCTCCAACTTTAGTTGAATCGAATTTGACTGCGGTCGTTCCTTGTTGAAGGTTAAAACAACCAACTTGATAAATCACCATTGTGGTTTTGATGCGTAGGTAAGAACGGTTCTTACTAGAAGCCCGTAGCAGCCACGTCAAACTTGCAACAACAAAGTACAGGAAGTCTAACTTGTTTTTTCAGGGCATGTTGTGATGTGATATGGTTAAGACATGATGTGATATACGTTGTTGTATGGGATGATCATGTTTTGTAAAAGTTATCGGCAACTGACAGGAGCCTTAGGGTTGTCGCTTTATTATATGAAATGGAAGCTCCATGTAATTGTTTTACTTTATCACTATGCGTTAGCGATAGTAGTAGAAGCAGTAGTTGGCAAGATGAGCATGACGCTATGATAGGGATCAAGGTGTCAAGCCGGTGACGATGGAGATCATGACGATGCTTTGGAGATGGAGATAAAAGGCACAAGATGATGATGGCCATATCGTGTCACATATTTTGATTGCATGTGATGTTTATCTTTTATGCATCTTATTTTGCTTAGTATGGCGGTAGCATTATAAGATGATCCCTCACTAAAATTTCAAGATATAAGTGTTCTCCCTGAGTATGCACCGTTGCGACAGTTCGTCGTGCCGAGACATCACGTGATGATCGGGTGTGTCTAAGCTCTACATTCACATACAACGGGTGCAAGATAGTTTTGCACATGCGGAATACTCGGGTTGAACTTGACGAGCCTAGCATGTGCAGACATGGCCTCGGAACACTGGAGATCGAAAGGTTGAACGTGAATCATATAGTAGATACGATCAACATAGAGATGTTCACCATTGAAAACTACTCCATCTCACGTGATGATCGGACATGGTTTAGTTGATATGGATCACATGATCATTTAGATGACTCGAGGGATGTCTATCTAAGTGGGAGTTCTTAAGTAATATGATTAATTGAACTTAATTTATCATGAACTTAGTCATGATAGTTTTTGCATATCTATGTTGTAGATCAATGGCCCGTGCTACCGTTCCCTTGAATTTTAATGCGTTCCTAGAGAAAGCTAAGTTGAAAGATGATGGTAGAAACTACACAAACTGGGTCCATAACTTGAGGATTATCCTCATTGCTACACAGAAGTATTATGTCCTTGATACACCGCTAGGTGACAAGCCCCCTCCCGCTAATGTAGATGCTTTGAATGCCTGGTAGACACGGTCTGATGACTACTCTATAGTTCAGTGTGCCATGCTCTACGGCTTAGAATCGGGACTTCAAAGACGTTTTGAACGTCATGGACCATATGAGATGTTCAAGGAGTTGAAGCTAATATTTCAAGGAAATGCCCGATTTGAGAGATATGAAGTCTCCAACAAGTTCTGTAGCTGCAAGATGGAGGAGAACAGTTTTGTCAGTGAACACATACTCAAAATGTCTGGGTGTCATAATCACTTGACTCAGCTGGGAGTTAATCCTCTGGATGATAGTGTTATTGACAGAGTTCTTAAATCACTGCCACCAAGCTATAAAGGCTTCATGATGAACTATAATATGCAAGGGATGGATAAGAAAATTCCCGAGCTCTTCGCTATGCTCAAAACTGCGGAGGTAGAAATCAAGAAAGAGCATCAAGTTTTGATGGTTAACAAGACCACTAGTTTCAAGAAAAAAGGCAAGGGAAAGAAGGGGAACTTCATGAAGAATGACAAGCAAGTTGTCACTCCCGGGAAGAAGCCCACGTCTGGACCCAAGCCAGAAACTGAGTGCTTCTACTGCAAAGGGACTGGTCACTGGAAGCGGAACTGCCCCAAGTATTTGGCGGATAAGAAGGATGGCAAAGTGAACAAAGGTATATTTGATATACATGTTATTGATGTGTACCTTACTAATGCTCGTAGTAGCGCCTGGGTATTTGATACTAGTTCTGTTGCTCATATTTGCAACTCGTAACAGGGGCTACGGATTAAACAAAGATTGGCTAAGGACGAGGTGACGATGCGAGTCGGGAATGGTTCCAAGGTCGATGTGATCGCCGTCGGCACGCTACCTCTACATTAGTTTTAGACCTCAATAATTATTATTTGGTGCCAGTGTTGAGCATGAACATTATATCGGGATCTTGTTTGATGCGAGACGGTTATTCATTTAAATCAAAGAATAATGGTTGTTCTATTTATATGAGTAATATCTTTTATGGTCATGCACTCTTGAAGAGTGGTCTATTTTTTTGAATCTCGATCGTGGTGATACACATATTCATAATATTGGTGCCAAAAGATGCAAAGTTGATAATGATAGTGCAACATATTTATGGCACTGCCGTTTAGGTCATATTGGTGTAAAGCGCGTGAAGAAACTCCATGCGGATGGACTTTTGGAATCACTTGATTATGAATCATTTGATTCTTGCGAACCATGCCTCATGGGCAAGATGACTAAAACTCTGTTTTCCGGAACAATGGAGCGAGCCACTGACTTATTGGAAATAATACATACCGATGTATGCGGTCCGATGAGTGTTGAGCCTCATGGCGGGTATCGTTATTTTCTGACCTTCACAGATGATTTGAGCAGATATGGGTATATCTACTTAATGAAAGATAAGTCTAGTTTTTTTGAAAAGTTCAAAGAATTTTAGAGTGAAGTGGAGAATCATCGTAACAAGGAAATAAAGTTTCTACGATCTGATCAAGGAGGCGAATATTAGAGTTAAGAGTTTGTCCTTCATTTAAAACAATGTGGAATAGTTTCACAACTCATGCCACCTGGAACACCACATCATAATGGTGTGTTCAAATGTCGTGACCGTACTTTATTAGATATGGTGCGATCTATGATGTCTCTTACCGATTTACCACTATCATTTTGGGGTCATGCATTAGAGACAGCTGCATTCACTTTAAATACGACAACATCTAAATCCGTTGAGACGACGCCGTATGAACTATGGTTTTGCAAGAAACCTAAGTTGTAGTTTCTTAAAGTTTGGGGTTGCGATGCTTATGTGAAAAAGCTTCAGCCCGATAAGCTCAAACCCAAATCAAAGAAGTGTGTCTTCATAGGATATCCAAAAGAAACTGTTGGGTACAACTTCTATCATAGACCCAAAGGCAAGTTCTTTGTTGCTAAGAATGGATCCTTTCTAGAGAAGGAGTTTCTCTTGAAAGAAGTGAGTGGGAGGAAAGTAGAACTTGATTTGGTAATTGTACCTTCTATCGAATTGGATAGTAGCTCATCACAGAAAACCGTTCCCGTGATGCCTACACCAACTAATGAGGAAGCTAATGATAATGATCATGAAACTTCAGATCAAGTTACCACCAAACCTCGTAGGTCAACCAGAGCATGTTCCGCACCACAGTAGTACGGTAATCCTATTCTGGAAGTCACGTTACAAGACCATGACGAACCTACGAACTATGAGGATGCGACGATGAGCCCAGATTCCGCAAAATGGCTTGAGGCCATGAAATCTAAGATAGGATCCATGTATGAGAACAAAGTATGGACTTTGGTTGGCTTGCCCGATGATCGGCAAGCCATAGAGAATAAATGGATCTTCAAGAAGAAGACTGGCGCTGATGGTAATGTTACTATCTACAGAGCTCGACTTGTTGTGAAAGGTTTTCGACAAGTTGAAGGAGTTGACTACGGTAAGACTTTCTCACCCGTAGCGATGCTTAAGTCTGTCCAAATCATGTTGGTAATTGCCGCATTTTATGATTTTTAAACCTGGCAAATGGATGTCAAAACTGCATTCCTTAATGGATTTCTCAAAGAAGAGTTGTATATGATGCAACCAGAAGGTTTTGTCGATCCTAAAGGTGCTAGCAAAGTGTGCAAGCTCCAGCGATCCATTTATGGACTGGTGCAAGCATCTGGGAGTTGGAATATATGCTTTGATAGTGTGATCAAATCATATGGTTGTATACAGACTTTTGGAGAAGCGTGTATTTAGAAGAAAGTGAGGGGGAGCTCTTCAACATTTCTAATATTATATGTGGATGACATATTGTTAATTGGAAATGATATAGAATTTCTGGATAGGATAAAAGGATACTTGAATAAGAGTTTTTCAATGAAAGATCTCGGTGAAGCTGCTTATATATTGGGCATCAAGATCTATAGAGATAGATTAATACGCTTAATTGGACTTTGACAAAGCACATACGTACCTTGATAAAGTTTTGAAGAAGTTCAAAATGGATCGTTCAAAGAAAGGGTTCTTGCCTGTGTTACAAGGTGTGAAGTTGAGTCAGACTCAATGCCCAACCACTTCAGAAGATAGAGAGAAAATGAAAGCCATTCCCTATGCCTCAACCATAGGTTCTATCATGTATGCAATGTTGTGTACCAGACCTGATGTGTGCAATTCTATAAGTCTAGTAGGGAGGTACCAAAGTAATCCAGGAGTGGATCACTGGACAGCGGTCAAGAACATCCTGAAGTACCTGAAAAGGACTAAGGATATGTTTCTCGTTCATGGAGGTGACAAAGAGCTCGTTGTAAATGGTTACGTCGATGCTAGTTTTGACACTGATCTGGATGACTCTAAGTCACAAACTAGATACGTATTTATATTGAATGGTGGAGTTGTCAGTTGGTGCAGATCCAAGCAAAGCGTCATGGCGGGATCTACGTGTAAAGCGAAGTGCATAGCTGCTTCGGAAGCAGCAAATGAAGGAGTCTAGATGAAGGAGTTCATATCCGATCTAGGTGTAATACCTAGTGTAGGTCCAATGAAAATCTTTTGTGACAATACTGGAGCAATTGCCTTGGCGAAGGAATCCATATTTCACAAAAGAACCAAACACATCAAGAGACGCTTCAACTCCACCTGTGATCAAGTCAAGGAGCGAGACATAGAGATTTGAAAAATGCATACGAATCTGAATGTGCCAGACCCCTTAACTAAGCCTCTTCTACGAGCAAAACATGATCCGCACCAAGACTCCATGGGTGTCAGATTCATTACAATATAATCTAGATTATTGACTCTAGTGCAAGTGGGAGACTAAAGGAAATATGCCCTAGAGGCAATAAGAAAGTTGTTATTTATATTTCCTTATATCATGATAAATGTTTATTATTCATGCTAGAATTGTATTAACCGAATACTTCATACATGTGTGGATACATAGACAAAACACCGTGTCCCTAGTAAGCCTCTAATAGACTAGCTCGTTGATCAAAGATGGTTAAGTTTCCTAACCATAGACATGTGTTGTCATTTGATTAACGGGGTCACATCATTAGGAGAATGATGTGATGGACAAGACCCATCTGTTGGCTTAGCATAATGATCGCTAAGTTTTATTGCTATTGCTTTATTCATGACTTATACATATTTCTTTGACTATGAGAGTATGCAACTCCCGGATACCGGAGGAATACCTTGTGTGCTATCTAACGTCACAACATAATTGGGTGATTGTAAAGATGCTCTACAGCTATCTCCGAAGGTGTTTGTTGGGTAGGCACAGATCAAGATGAGGATTTGTCACTCCGACTATCGGAGAGGTATCTCTGGGCCCTCTCGGTAATGCACATCATAATAAGCCTTGAAAGCAATGTGACTAATGAGTTAGTTGCGGGATGATGCACTATAGAACAAGTAAAGAGACTTGCCGGTAACAAGATTAAACTAGGTATTGAGATATCGGCGATCGAATCTCGGGCAAGTAACATACCGATGACAAAGGGAATAAATGAATGTTGTCATAGCGGTTTGACCGATGAAGATCTTCGTAGAACATGTGGGAGCCAATATGAGCATCCAGGTTCCGCTATTTGTTAGTGACCAGAGAGGTGTCTCGGTCATTTCCACATAGTTCTCGAACCCATTGGGTCCGCATGCTTAACGTTCGATGACGATTTGTATTATATGAGTTATGTGGTATGGTGACCGAATGTTGTTTGGAATCCCGGATGAGATCACAGACATGAAGAGGAGTCTCAAAATGGTCGAGAGGTAAAGATTCATATATAGGACGATAGTATTTGGACACTGGAATTGTTCCGTGGGTACCGGGTATATATCGGGTCACCGGAAGGGGTTCTGGGCTACCCCCAACAAACTATATGGGCCTATTGGGCAAAGAGGGGAAACACAACAGCCAACATGGGCTGATGTGCCCCCTTGATGGCCGAATAGAAAGGAGAAAGGAAAGGGGAATAGAGAAGGAAGGGGAGGCAATTCGGCCTCCCCCTTCCTACCCTCCTCTCTCCCCTTTCCTTCCTGCTCTGAAAAAGATGGTAAGGGGGGCGGGGGCGAATTGGGGTGGGAGCCCAATTAGGATTAAGCTTACTTGGGCACCCCCTGGCTAACTCTTGCCCCCTCCAACCTATATATATGTGGGGAGGGGGCACCTATAAGACACAGAAACAACTGTTAGCCGTGTGCGGTGCCCCCCTCCACAGTTTACACCTCCGGTCATATTTGTCGTAGTGCTTAGGCGAAGCCTGGGCGGATCACTTCATCATCACCGTCACCATGCCGTCGTGCTGACAAAACTCTCCCTCGACACTTTGCTCGATCAAGAGTTCGAGGGACGTCATCGAGCTGAACGTGTGCAGAACTCGGAGGTGTCGTACATTCGGTGCTTGGTCGGTCGGAATGAGAAGCAGTTCGACTACGTCACCAACATTGTCAAATGCTTCCGCTTTTGGTCTACGACGGTACGTGGGAACACTCTCCCCCTCTCATTGCTATGCATCTCCTAGATAGATCTTGCATGAGCGTAGGAATTTTTTTGAAATTGCATACTACGTTACCCTACAGGGTGGCGTACGCTAGGCGTGACCTAAGCATAGCCCCCGTGCCCAGGCCGATCGCGCGGCTCTCCTGAAGGGGAAGCATTGTGGTGAGGCTCAACACCGAGCCTGCCGGCTCCCTCAGGATATTGCACCCATGGGGCCACCCCCAGTTGTTTATCACCAGGGTGGAGCATGGCGCTTCCGCACTTGCACGTGCATAGCCGCTCCTGGACCATGTCGACTGCCAGCGCGAAGCATGGTGCTTCCACTGGTGCGTGGGTGGGGGCTCCCTTTGAGTGGAGCCCCCGGGACATGTACATCCCCTCCCTGACACGTGGCTTGCACGACAGGGCTAGAGGAGGTGTGTATGGGCACTCGTGAGCTAGCGCAGGACTCACGAGGCCCTACCTCAAGGCGGGTTGCGCCTGAATTTGATTTGGAACACTTGTGATGGCTCTGGGAGATGGTTAGGAAACTTGCGCCAAATGAATCTCGTAAGGTTATCACATGACCCCAGGAGGTGACGTGAACGGGGTCGGCCCGCCAGACAGAGCTCAGTCGTTGGGTTTATCGATGCTGCAGGGACGGACCCGAGCACAGACGCCGTGCCCAGTCTTCTCATGCGAAAGTCCTGAAGAAAGACGGCCGACGCGCGGCTCCCGTGGTGACGAGGCACCGGGTCGTGCACCCTGGCTCACCCGCCCGCGATTAGCTCATCCGAGAGCAAGGCACCATGGACCATGGGAGGTGACGTGCATGGGAGCTGGCCCGCGAGCCAGAGCTCAGCCTCTTGGGTTTAGTGAAGCTGCAGGGACGGGCCCGAGCACAGACGCCGTGCCTGCCCTTAATCATGAGGCGGTCGTGGGTGGGTTTGCGAGGGCGTATGACGTACGTGGCAACGAAGTGCTGGACAGGCAGAAGATAATCATAAAGTAAATCATGGAAGGAGGAAATCCAGCTCTAACAGATGCATAAAATGATACATGCCATAGGGACAGACCCATGTGGCCCGGGGATGATGCAGCCCGAGGGGGGCCCCCAACTGGATGACTAGAAGGTGCAAGAAACATACATCTCGCAGGGACAGACCCACGCGACCTAGGGATAAAGCAGCCTGAGGGGGGCCCCCAACTGAATAAACCAAAAAATGTCACCTGGCACATTTGCTAGAGGTGTTGAAGCAGCTAAAGATGCATGCTGAAGAAGTCGCTCCTCATGAGCCACCGAGGCCCTGAACCTCAGGAGGCTCTGGAGGTCCGGGAGGCTCATGAAGAACCATCGCCATCTCAGTCAAGACCACCTGGTGCCTGGCCTCCTGAGCCGCCAAGACGCTCCACATGTGGTGCTGGAAAGTAACAGCCGCGTTCGGCAAGCCAAAAGGCATGCGAATGTAGTTGTGAGGGGGACCCTCGCACCATCCAGCGCAAAATGGCTAGAAGCGCAGGGATGTTGACGGAGGCATGCAGCTCGCTGTCCTTGCCAGGACAAGGAGCAGCGCCAGGTGGTGGGTGGCGGTCGCCGCGCATGGCTCTTGCCTCTTGAAGCTCCTCGGTCACCTTGGTGATAAACTCCTGAGCACCTGGCGCCCCATGCCTTGTGCCTTCCTGGCGGAGACACACGCTGAAACACGCCTGCACGTGGTGCCCGAGCACCTCCCTCGTAACATCGTCTAGGTCAGAGTCCCTCTAGACGAGAACCCCTGAGACCAGCTTGAGAGGGGCGTCGCGCGCCCTCCTATGCAAGAGAGGGAGGCGCACCATTCGTGGGCGTAGATCCTGAGGTGGTGCCGCTGGACACACCGCTCCCCTGAGGCTCTTGGCGGAGCACCTACTTCTTCTTCTTGGGGACAACCTCGGGAGGGTTTATGACGCCTTCATCATCTGGATTCTCGACTGCCGCAGCCTGCTAGGCGTGCTCAAGAGAGCACACCGCGTCCTTCTCCTCGCAGGCAACCGTGATGATGTCGTGGCTTCCTGGCATCTTGAGGACATTGTAACCATGATGAGTCACTGCCATGAACTTGGACATGGCCGGATATCCAAGGATGGCGTTGTAAGGAAGACGAATGTGGGCGACGTCGAAGTCGAAGTGCTCTGTGCGGTAGTTGTCGCGGGTGCCGAAGGTGACAGGGAGGCAGATCTGCCCTATAGGGGTGGTGGAGCCGTCGGTCACTCCTGGGAAGGGCTTGGTGGGCTGCAGCTAGTCATATGGCACCTGGAGTCGACCGAAGGTCTTGATCGACAGAACATTAAGCCTGAAGTTGGGAGGGCGCCGGAAGTTGCTGCGCACTTGAGCTGGTTAGACGAGCTGAAGGTGATGGTGCACTTGGACCACCTGAGTGGGCGCATGGCCTTGAGCTTGGGGAGGGCCGCGTTCACCTCATAGGCAAACTGCTTGAAGATGCGATGAGAGGCAGGGGCCTGAGCATCACCCAAGATGTAGGCGATGGCACGAGGCTCCTGGAAGCCCCCAGCCCCCTCGTCCTGGTGGTGGTCGTTGTTCCTTCTTGGTGGTGGTGACAGCGGAGGGAGGCCAGCGTTGCCCCGAGGATGGTCCTCATGAGGTTGGTCCCTCCAGGGGCCCTCGCAAGGCTGGCCCTGCCAACGTTCCTCACGAGGCTAGTCACACCATTCCTGGTGAGGGCCGCAATCGCCCCAGCATCCTCCACTTTGGCCTCCTCCCTAGTCATAGCCTCGATCGTTGCGCTCGGGGCAACGACCGAGGCGCCCATCCCGGAAGTCCCAGAGCTCCTGACAGTCGTTGGCGTTGTGGCTGTACACATTGTGGAAGACGCAGAACGGGCGACTACCCTTGGATGATGCTACCTCTTGAGCACTGCGTTGGTTTTCCCTTGAAGAGGAAAGGGTGATGCAGTAAAGTAGCGTAAGTATTTCCCTCAGTTTTTCAGAACCAAGGTATCAATCCAGTAGGAGACTACACGCAAGTCCTCGTACCTACACAAACAAATAAGAACCTCACAACCAACGCGATAAAGGGGTTGTCAATCCCTTGACGGTCACTTACGAGAGTGAGATCTGATAGAGATAATAATAATAAGATAAATATTTTTGGAATTTTCATGATATAGATTGAAATTAAAGAGTGCGAAACAAAATAGATTGGAAACTTATATGATAAAAGATAGACCCGAGGGCCATAGGTTTCACTAGTGGCTTCTCTCAAGATAGCATAAGTATTATGGTAGGTGAACAAATTACTGTTGAGCAATTGATAGAAAAGTGCATAATTATGAGAATATCTAGGGATGATCATGTATATAGGCATCACGTCCGCGACAAGTAGACCGAAACGATTCTGCATCTACTACTATTACTCCACACATCGACTGCTATCCAGCATGCATCTAGAGTATTAAGTTCTTAAGAACAGAGTAACGCATTAAGCAAGATGACATGATGTAGAGGTATAAACTCAAGAAATATGATATAAACCCCATCTTTTTATCCTCGATGGCAACAATCCAATATGTGCCTTGCTGCCCCTGCTGTCACTGGGAAAGGACACCGCAAGATTGAACCCAAAGCTAAGCACTTCTCCCATTGCAAGAAAGATCAATCTAGTAGGCCAAACCAAACTGATAATTTGAAGAGACTTGCAAAGATAATTAAATCATACACATAATAATTTAGAGAAGAACCAAATATTGTTCATAGATAATCTTGATCATAAACCCACAATTCATCGGATCTCGACAATCACACCGCAAAAAGAGTTACATCAAATAGATCTCCAAGAAGATCGAGGAGAACTTTGTTTTGAGATCCAAAGAGCGAGAAGAAGCCATCTTGCTAATAACTATGGACCCGAAGGTCTGAGGTAAACTACTCACACATCATCGGAGAGGCTATGGTGTTGATGTAGAAGCCCTCCATGATTAATTCCCCCTCCGGCGGAGCTCCGGAAAAGGCCCCAAGATGGGATCTCTTGGGTAAAGAAGGTTGCGGCGGTGGAAATAGGGTTTCGTGGTACTCCTAGATGTTTTTGGGGTATATGGGTATATATAGGAGGAAGAAGTAGGTCGGTGGAGCTACGAGGGGCCCACGAGTGTGGAGGGCGCGCCCAGGGGGGGTAGGCACGACCCCCTGCCTTGTGGCCGCCTTGTTTGTTTCTTGACGTCCACTCCAAGTCCCCTGGGTCACGTTTGTTCCAAAAATAACTCTCCTGAAGGTTTCATTCCGTTTGGATTCCATTTGATATTCCTTTTCTGCAAAACACTGAAAGAGGGAAAACAACAATTTGCACTGGCCCTTGGGTTAGTAGGTTAGTGCTACTTCTTGAGCACTGCGTTGGTTTTCCCTTGAAGAGGAAAGGGTGATGCAGCAAAGTAGCGTAAGTATTTCCCTCAGTTTTGAGAACCAAGGTATCAATCCAGTAGGAGGCCACATTCAAGTCCCACGTACCGACACAAACAAATAAGAACCTCGCAACCAACGCGATAAAGGGGTTGTCAATCCCTTCACGGTCACTTACGAGAGTGAGATCTGATAGAGATAATAATAATAAGATAAATATTTTTGGTATTTTTATGATAAAGATTGAAAGTAAAGATTGCAAAATAAAATAGATTGGAAACTTATATGATAAAAGATAGACCCGGGGGCCATATGTTTCACTAGTGGCTTCTCTCAAGATAGCATAAGTATTACGGTGGGTGAACAAATTACTGTCGAGCAATTGATAGAAAAGCGAATAATTATAAGAATATCTAGACATGATCATGTATATAGGCATCACGTCTGTGACAAGTAGACCGACTCCTGCCTGCATCTACTACTATTACTCCACACATCGACCGCTATCCAGCATGCATCTAGAGTATTAAGTTCATAAGAACAGAGTAACACATTAGGCAAGCTGACATGATGTAGAGGGATAAACTCAAGCAATATGATATAAACCCCATCTTTTTATCCTCGATGGCAACAATACAATACGTGTCATTTCCCTTTCTGTCACTGGGATCGAGCACCGCAAGATTGAACCCAAAGCTAAGCACTTCTCCCATTGCAAGAAAGATCAATCTAGTAGGCCAAACCAAACTGATAATTCAAAGAGACTTGCAAAGATAACCAATCATACATAAAAGATTCCAGAGAAGAATCAAATATTGTTCATAGATAGACTTGATCATAAACCCCCAATTCATCGGATCTCGACAAACACACCGCAAAAAGAGTTACATCGAATAGATCTCCAAGAAGATCGAGTAGAACTTTGTATTGAGATCCAAAGAGAGAGAAGAAGCCATCTAGCTAATAACTATGGACCCGAAGGTCTGAAGTAAACTACCCACGCATCACCGGACAACCCATGGAGTTGATGTAGAGGCCCTCCGTGATCGATTCCCCCTCCGACGGAGCTCCGGAAAAGGCCCCAATATGGGATCTCTTAGGCACAGAAGGTTGCGGCGATGGAAATAGGGTTTCGTGGTGCTCCAGGTTGTTTTCGGGGTATATGATTTTATATAGGAGGAAGAAGTAGTTTGGTTGAGCCACGAGGGGGGAGGGCGCGCCCTGGGGAGGTAGGCGCGCCCCCTGCCTCGTGGACTCCTCATTTGTTTCTTGACGTCCACTCCAAGTCCTCTGGATCATGTTTGTTCCAAAAATAACTCTCCCAAAGGTTTCATTCCATTTGGATTCCGTTTGATATTACTTTTCTGTGAAACACTGAAATAGGCAAAAAACAGCAATTTGCACTAGGCCTTGGGTTAGTAGTTTAGTCCCAAAAATAATATATAAGTGTAAAATAAAGCCCATTAACATCGAAAATAGATAATATAATAGCATGGAACAATCAAAAATTATAGATACGTTGGAGACGTATTAGTTAGTCCCAAAAATAATATAAAAGTGCTTCGTAAAGCCCATTAAACATCCAAAATAGATAATATAATAGCATGGAACAATCAAAAATTATAGATATGTTGGAGACGTATCAAGCATCCCCAAGCTTAATTCCTGCTCGTCCTCGAGTAGGTAAAAGATAACAACAATTTTTTCATGTGGAATGCTACCTAGCATATTCCTTAATGTAATTTTCTTTATTGTGGTATGAATGTTCAGATCCGAAAGATTCAAGAAAAAAGTTTAATATTGACATAAAAATAGTAATACTTCAAGCATACTAACAAAGCAATCATGTCTTCTCAAAATAACATGGACAAAGAAAGTATCCCTACAAAATCATATAGTTTGGCTATGCTCTATCTTCATCACACAAAGTATTTAATCATGCACAACCCCGATGACAAGCCAAGCAATTGTTTCATACTGTTGATGTTCTCAAACTTTTTCAATCTTCACGCAATACATGAGCGTGAGCCATGGACATAGCACTATAGGTGGAATAGAATGGTGGTTGTGGAGAAGACAAAAAAGGAGAAGATAGTCTCACATCAACTAGACGTATCAACAGGCTATGGAGATGCACATCAATAGATATCAATGTGAGTGAGTAGGGATTGCCATGCAACGGAGGCGCTAGAACTATAAGTGTATGAAAGGTCAACAAAATAAACTAAGTGGGTGTGCATCCAACTCGCTTGCTCACGAAGACCTAGGGAATTTTGAGGAAGCCCATCATTGGAATTTAGAAGCCAAGTTCTATAATGTAAAATTCCCACTAGTACATGAAGGTGGCAACATAGGAGACTCTCTGTCATGAAGATCATGGTGCTACTTTGAAGCACAAGTTTGCAAAAAGGATAGTAACATTGTCCCTTCTCTCTTTTTCTCTCATTTTTTCATTCCTTTTTTTATTTGGGCCTTCTTTTTTTGATGGCCTCTTTTCTTCCTTTCTTTTTTCTTTTCATCCGGAGTCTCATCCCGACTTGTGGGGGAATCATAGTCTCCATCATCCTTTCCTCACTTGGGAAAATGCTCTAATGATGATGATCATCACACTTTTGTTTACTTACAACTGAAAGATTACAACTCAATACTTAGAACAAAATATGACTCTATGTGAATGCCTCCGGCGGTGTACCAAGATACGCAATGAATCAAGAGTGGCATGTATGAAAGAATTATGAATGGTGGAAAGTTGCATGGCAATATATCTCGGAATGGCTATGTAAATGCCATAATAGGTAGGCATGGTGGCTGTTTTGAGGAAGGTATATGGTGGGTTTAAGGTACGGTCGAAATTTGCGCGGTACTAGAGAGGCTAGTAATGGTGGAAGGGTGAGAGTGCGTATAATCCATGGACTCAACATTAGTCACAAAGAACTCACATACTTATTGCAAAAACTTATTAGTTATCGAAACAAAGTACTACACGCATGCTCCTAGGGGGATAGATTGGTAGGAAAAGACCATCGCTCGTCCCCAACCGCCACTCATAAGGAAGACAATCAATAAATAAATCATGCTCCGACTTCATCACATAACGGTTCAGCATACGTGCATGTTATGGGAATCACAAACTTTAGAACAAGAATTTCTCAAATTCACAACTACTCAACTAGCATGACTCTAATATCACCATCTTCATATCTCAAAACAATCATCAAGTATCAAACTTCTCATAGTATTCAATGCACTTTTTATGATTGTTTTTATTATACCCATCTTGGATGCCTATCATATTAGGACTAATTTTATAACCAAAGCAAATTACCATGCTGTTCTAAAGGACTCTCAAAATAATATAAGTGAAGCAGTTTCTATAAAATAAAACCACCACCGTGTTCTAAAAGATATACATGAAGCACTAGAGCAAAATTATCTAGCTCAAAAGATATGTGAAGCACATAGAGTATTCTAATAAATTCCAATTCATGTGTGTCTCTCCCAAAAGGTGTGTACAGCAATGATGATTGTGGTAAACTAAAAAGAAAATACTAAATCATACAAGATGCTCCAAGCAAAAGACATATCATGTGGTGAATAAAAATATAGCCTCAAGTAAAGTTACCGATAGAAGAAGACGAAAGAGGGGACGCCTTCCAGGGCATCCCCAAGATTAGGCTTTTGGTTTTTCTTTAATTTTACCTTGGGGTTCCTTGGGCATCCCCAAGCTTAGGTTCTTGCCACTCCTTATTCCATAATCCATCAAATCTTTACCCAAAACTTGAAAACTTCACAACACAAAACATAAACAGAAAATCTCATGAGCTCCGTTAGTATAACAAAACAAACCACCACTTAAGGCACTGTAATGAACTCATTCTTTATTTATTTTGGTGTTAAACCTAATGTATTCCAACTTCTCTATGGTTCATAACCTCCGATACTAGCCATAGATTCATCAAAATAAGCAAACAACACGCGAAAAACAGAATCTGTCAAAAAGAGAACAGTCTGTAGTAATATGTAGGTTTAGAATACTTATGTAACCCCAAAAATTCTAAAACAAATTTCTGGACGTGAGTAATTTATCTATTAATCATCTTCAAAAAGAATCAACCTAATCGCACTCTCCAGTAAAAATGGTAGCAAATCTCGTGAGCGCTAAAGTTTCTATTTTTTACAGGAAGATTGCAAAGACTTTCCCCAAGTCTTCCCAAAGGTTCTACTTGGCACAAACACTAATTAAAAGCATAAAACCACATCTAAATAGAGGCTGGATGAATTATTTATTAATAAACATAACCAAAAAGCAAGAAACAAAAAAAAATTGGGTTGCCTCCCAACAAGCGCTATCGTTTAACGCCCCTAGCTAGGCATAAAAGCAAGGATATATCTATGTATTATCTTGATAATGATAAGGAAATCGCGAAAACTCATTTCATACTCCCTACATTCAGCAGCAAGCTTTCTTTGTGGCAAGAAAAAGTAATCAAAAGGGCTAAATTTAATGGGACAAAAGTCCCCAAGATCAAGCTCGGGAGTTATTGGTTCCTCCTTTCGCCCCTCATATTGCACAACCAATTCATCATTATAAGCATTCTTTTGGCAAAAAGTCATGAGCCTTTGTCCAAGGGAAAAACCTAACCCATTATTCTGGATAGCAAAATTATCATTAATTTAAGAGATCCTGTCAACAAGAACATCGGTAGGAACCTTTTTTCTAAGGTTTTCATTAAAAGCAACATGATCTAAAGATCGTAAACGCATAATGTCTTCTTCATAAAAAAGGATTGCTTCTATGGGAGGACGGCCGACATCCACCCTATAATGTGCAAAAATTTCATTGGCCTCTTTTATTATAAATCTGAACTCATGAGCTAAAAAGATGGTCACTGCTCGCTTAAAAGAAGAATGCTCAATGTTAGAAAATTCTAGGAAAATCCTTTGTATGGAAGATGCATATGTGAAAATTGTCTTTCAAGTTCAACTACGAGCAAAGACATAGCACCCGCGAGACTACTAGTTTTATGAAGAATAGACCCAGTCATGGTGGGCCAAGCACCGGCACAAGTAAAGAAATCTTGAATAACTCCCTTCCCAATAATATTATCGCTACCAATCCGAAACTTTTTAGTGTGTAAAATAGTAGGATTTTCAAGAGGATCGTCAATAGCATCAAAGTTTTCCATATTATTATCCTTATAAATGATAACCTACCCAGTTTCAGACATGATGGCAACAAATTGCAAAAAGAACGAGCACACATAAGGCAGGAAGGAAAAAGATGGCGAATAAAACGGCAAGGGTGAAGTGGGGGAGAGGAAAACGAGAGGAAAATGGCAAATAATGTAATGCGAGGGATAAGAGTCTGTGATGGGTACTTGGTATGTCTTGACTTTATGTAGATCTCCTCGGCAATGGCGCCAGAAATCCTTCTTGCTACCTTTTGAGCACAGCATTGGTTTTCCTTTGAAGAGGAAAGGGTGATGCAGTAAAGTAGCGTAAGTATTTCCCTCAGTTTTTGAGAACCAAGGTATCAATCCAGTAGGAGACTACATGCAAGTCCCTCATACCTACACAAACAAATAAGAACCTCGCAACCAACGCGATAAAGGGGTTGTCAATCCCTTCATGGTCACTTACGAGAGTGAGATCTGATAGAGATAATAATAATAAGATAACTAATTTTGGTATTTTTATGATATAGATTGAAAGTAGAGATTGTGAAATAAAATAGACTGGAAACTTATATGATAAAGATAGACCCCGGGGCCATAGGTTTCACTAGTGGCTTCTCGCAAGATAGCATAAGTATTACGGTGGGTGAACAAATTACTGTCGAGCAATTGATAGAAAAGTGCATAATTATGAGAATATCTAGGCATGATCATGTATATAGGCATCACATCCGCGACAAGTAGACCGAAGCGATTCTGCATCTACTACTTTTACTCAACACATCGACCGCTATCCAGCATGCATCTGGATTATTAAGTTCATAAGAATAGAGTAACACATTAAGATGACATGATGCAGAGGGATAAACTCAAGCAATATGATATAAACCCCGTCTTTTTATCTCGATGGCAAAAATGCAATACATGCCTTGCTGCCCCTGCTATCACTGGGAAAGGACACCGCAATATTGAACCCAAAGCTAAGCACTTCTCCCATGGAAAGAAAGATCAGTCTAGTAGGCCAAACCAAAATTATAATTCAAAGAGACTTGCAAAGGTAATTAAATCATACATATAATGTAACATCCGAAATTTTCAATTTGGAATGTTATACATTAGATCATCAATGCATATCATATTTCTTTTGCATTTTGGTTGATCCTAGAAATTCTACGCAACTCAATGACCCATGGAGAGAGTTGGGGATTTCGATATTTTCATATTTGAGTTCTCTCAAATTTTGAGAATAGGATCATTTGATTTTATTTATTTTATCATCAATTATTTCTACTACAAAAATATGAGAGAGGGAATAAAATGACTTTCCCAAAATAAAGAAATATTGAGGATTTAATAATAAAATCAAATAAGATTTTATTCGGAGTTTTTCGGTGTTTTATTTGAATTAGGAAAAAAGTGCAATTTTCAAAATTGCATTTAGGTCCCAAATAAATGTTCACCTTGTGAGGCTTGATTTTAGAAGCCCGTGAAAATTTATTTCGGAATTTTTGGAGTCCGTTTAGTATTTCTTTTTCTTTTTCTTCCGAGCAGAATATTTAAAAAAAAACCGCGCCTGACTGGGCCAAGGGCCCAGCCGAGCCAGGCCGGCCCAGCCGCCGCCGCCTCCCGCTCGAGCAGCCGCCGGACTCGGGAGGAGTCCGCGCCGGAGCCGCCTCGCCGCCGCCCGACCCCCTCCCCAAGTCAGCCCCCCTTCTCTTAAATACCAAGCCACCCCGCCGCCCTCACCTCACCACCGCCCCGCCGCCCGCCAGCCGCAGCCGCCCCGCCGCCTGCTGCTGCCGCCGCCGCATGCCGCACGCCGCCTCCGCTGCTACCGCTGCTGCGCCACCGCCGCTGCCGAGCCGCCCCGCATAGCCGCCGCCGCCGCCGGAGCCCCGCCGCGCCTGCCGGAATACCTCGCCGGAGGTATAGCCGCAGCCGTTCGCCGTTCGGTTTTTTAAAGAAACCGCCTCAGTTTTTTTCGAAACCCTAGATCAGTTTATTTCTCTGGTTTACTTAATTAGTGAACGTTCACCGATTCGTTCGTTTTAACGAATGCGTTCATCGTTTAATTTCAGATAACGAATGTTCGTTCATTAATCTGTTCTTTGTTTTTCTTTTCTCGGATTAAATCCGCGATTTCTGATCGCAATTTCTGATCCGATTTTCGTTTTAGTTTAACTTTTCGCTCGTTTATCGGAATCAGGCGATTCAAGCGCCTAGGGATTCATCTTGAAACCCTCTATCCGTTTAACCAACCTAAACAAGATTTTGCTACTATAAAAATTGCCCTAGATCCAGATTGCTAGAATGAAGTTGTTTTCTTTCGCCGTTTGACTTTCGTTGCTTCGTTCGATTCGATTCTTTTGCCAACCGGAGTTCTTAAGTTGAACCTTCTGGTTAGATCTCTTATTTGAGTTTTACCTGTGCATTAGATGAGTGCTTATTGTATGCTTGTTTGTTTGTTTGCGATAGAATATCCGGAGTGCGCCGCCTGTTACTTCGAATTGCTAGGTTTCCTGGATCATCAGCAAGGCAAGTAATACTTTGATCATACCTTTCCTACTACCCAGTTTTATTGCATTAGATCAATCCTCACACATTGCATGATTAGGATCTAATTAAATTGTGGGATGGGAAGTAGATGAGGTAGTACCTATTACCAGTTATTATCAAACCTTTGGGAGTTACTTCTATGTTTGCTTATTATGCCATGCTATGCTAGTACACGTGGATTGGGTGAGTGAAATCCATTGACAGATGTGATATTGATAATTAATGGTTTATCTAAGGTGGCAACTTAAACACACATCTGGGTGGATTGAGGCACCTGGGTATTCCAGACTTGCCTGTTTTTCTTTTGGACCGCCACCCAGGCTCAAAGGGATCATAAGACTATTCATACTAGAAACTTCCATGTGCAGCCACAAGCTATTATGGGCTCTAGCATAATTGACTAAGTTGTGCGAACTCTTACAGTGGTAGACTAGCAGATGTAGGGGATATAGGTGGTACGGTCTACCCGATCGTAAGGTGCTAGCGCTTCTGAAAGACTATGTCTCGGTCATCCGTATTCTCAAACACCCTGTAGTGCAAGAAACCAAATGGAGGCGATCGAGTCTTGTGGGGAAAAGTGCGCAAACCTCTGCAGAGTGTAACAAACTAATCATGATTAGCCGTGTCCCCGGTTATGGACATCTTGAGTATCTAGTACCTGGATTATCATGTGAATCTCAACATGTTACTCTAAATTAATTTGGTTGGGTTATGTTTAATGATGATGCTTAATTGGGGTTGAGAATGCTGTCAACCATTCTCAATGTTTAACAACTACCATGATAGTTAAATAAATTTTATTCCTTTGAAGTAGGGAAAAATTGGCTTTACGCAAAACTGTAACCATAGAGCTTTCCACCAGCCAGATATGCATTTAGTATAGCTGTTCATTCCATTAATCTCTATGTGTTACCCTGCCATCATATTCCATGTGCTGACCCGTTTTCGGGCTACAACGTTAATGTTACAGACTTTTCAGACGACGATTAAGGAGTTTTAGGTCGTGGTTCTATACTCAGTGATGCCGTTGGAGTTGATGGACTCACTTATCTTCCAAGCCTTCCGCTGTTATCGTTATTAGATGGCCTTAAGCCATATTTATTGTAATAAGTTCTCTTATGAGACATTCGATGTAATAAGTGTGTGATTGCTACTCTGCTATAAATCCTCCGAGTATTGTGTGGTGTCAGCATTACTGATCTAGGGATGACACCAGAGCACAGAGATCAGACCGTTTGAGGTTTGGTCGCTACAGAGATGGTATCAGAGCACACGCTGACTGTAGGACACGACCACTAAGCTAAAAGACCTAGATCACTTTTCACTCTCTTCTCTTTTGACTTCTCATATTTTCTACTCTTTAGGATGGCGGATGCAAGGAATAAGTTCACGCAACCGGATGAAGATACAACCTTTGGACGCCACTTGAAGGAAGTCACTAGATACTTGAATATAGGAGTACCAAGCTTCATGGGAACCTACAACGCCACTTTACCGGAAGAAGAGCGCTGGATGATTCAAGTTCAAGTTCCAGGAAGGACGTTCATGCCAGTCACTGAACCCATAAAGTTTTCTTTTGATGCACCAACTTGGAGTCTAGGAAAGAGCATGGCAGCTCACATAGCCATGGGACGCATTGGAGAAGTCTGCCGCAAGGATCTCAAAGATACTATCTACCAGATTTGTGGGCGCCGAGATGAACACTGGGAGATGATCAGCACCATGAAGGATAGATCAATCACAGCTTTTATCCAGGAATTAAACCAGCACATTCGATGACAGGAGAACCAGATGTGTGCCGACATGATAGATCTGAAGAAGGCTAAGACTAGAATCAAGGAACTGGAGGAAGAACTCAAGGCTACACGTGAAGATTATGAAGAAGAAATTGAAGTATTGGTGGAGAAGAATGACGACCTGATCAAGAAGATTGGAATATTTATGGGAGGCCCGACACCAGTAGATGAAGACGAAGAACCCAAGGAGATTAACCCGGAAGACTACATCATCATCGACGGCACCGACTCGGAACCAGATAGTAGCGATCATGACTATGTTGATGAAGCTGGAGCAGATATTATGGAGTCAACGACCGAGGAATATTTCTAGTAAACCACCTCATCAGTAGTAGTAGTCCACCATGTAAATAAAGTAGTTCGAGCACTTTTGCGATAGTTAGATCGATTGTATGCCCTTGTTTGATTGAATGAAGTGAATTGTTTGCTTTTGCCTCATGTGCATATGGGTAGTGCTTTCTCTTTAGACCCCCTCTGTTCTTACATCTCATCTTTTCTAAACCCTCAGATGCCTCTGAGACGTGACCCCGGATTTGCCTTTCCACCGGAGCTCACCTAGTTGATCCAGCAGCAGAACACATTGATGCAGTTGCTAGTCCAGAATCAGAATCAGGGGAACAACAACAACAACCCACCACCACCACCACCACCTGTTGACCACTTAGCCCGTTTTCTTAGGCTGAATCTGCCAGTGTTTTCCAGTAGCACCGAGCCGATAGTAGCAGATGATTGGCTCCGCAAGACAGCTAGGGAGTTGACCACAGCAGGATGCACAGATGCGGAGAAGGTGAAGTTTGCCGCACATCAGCTAGAAGGACCCGCAGCATCATGGTGGGAGAATTACACAGCCACTTTCCCAGCCGACACTGTCACATGGGACCAGTTTCAGCAGGCTTTCCATACTGCCCATGTTTCAGCGAGAGCTATGGCCATGAAGAGGCGTGAGTTTCGTAACTTGCGCCAAGGAGGACGGACTATTGGCCAGTATGTGGAGGAATTTAGTAAGTTAGCACATTATGCCCCAGATGACGTCGCTACGGATGCAGCTAAGCAGGAGAAGTTTCTAGAAGGACTGAATGATGAGTTGAGCATGCAGTTGATGGTAGCCACCTTCAACAACTACCAGGAGTTGGTAGATCGTGCTCTTATGATTGAAGGGAAGCAGCAGCAAATTGAGAATCGCAAGAGGAAGTATGGACAAGGAAAGTACAATTCAGGAGCTCAGCAGAAGCCACATTTTACCCCTAGACCAGGAGGACATTTTCAGCATACCCATGGAGGAGGTAGCTCGCACAGTCATAATGGCACCAAGAATGGTAATGGAAATGGAGGAAGCAATGGCCAGAACCGCACCAACCCCTCGACCCCAGCCAAGAAGGACCTAAGCCAAGTCACTTGCTATAAGTGTTCGAAGACCGGACATTATGCCAATGAATGTCCTGAAGGCAAAAATGGCAATGGAAGTTCTGGGAAGAAGCCGAACCCTTTCAACAGGGAACAGGTGAACCACGTTAGCGTGGAGGAGGTTGAAGCTTAGCCCGATGCAGTAATAGGTAAGTTTTTGGTTAAGTCATTTACTGCACTCGTTCTTTTTGATACTGGAGCATCGCATTCATACATCTCAAGGGAATTTGTGGATAAGTATAACCTACCAACCCAAGCCCTTAGGTCACCCATGTTAGTAACCTCGCCCGGAGCAGAGTATGTGGCTAGTCTATGGTGTGATCGGTTACCATTAAGGATTGGTAACTATGTTTTTCCCTCAGACCTAATAGTGTTGGAATCTCAAGGATTGGATGTGATATTAGGCATGGATTGGTTATCAAAGTATGAAGGGAATATTGAGTGTGCTAGTAAGTCAATTTTGCTTACCACACCAGAAGGGAGAAGGATCAAGTATGTATCCCGGCATGTGCCAAAGAGGACCCAAGTAAATTGCCTAACAGGAGTTGTGCAGGAGGAAGTACCAGTGGTAAGGGATTTCCCTGATGTATTTCCAGAAGAGTTGCCAGGCATGCCACCGGATAGAGATATTGAGTTTTTGATTGAGCTATTGCCAGGCACAGGGCCAATATCAAAGAGACCATATAGGATGCCAGCAAAGGATTTGGTGGAAATTAAGAAGCAGATTAAGGAGTTACTGGATAAGGGATATATTCGCCCAAGTTCTTCGCCTTGGGGATCGCCAGTACTTCTAGTGGAGAAGAAGGATGGATCGTTAAGGATGGTTGTTGATTATCGAGGATTGAATGAAGTAACGATGAAGAACAAGTACCCACTACCAATGATCAACGATCTGTTTGATCGATTGCAAGGAGCTAAGGTATTTTCCAAGATCGATCTGCGATCAGGATACCACCAGTTGAAGATTCGAGAATAGGATATTCCGAAGACAACTTTTACTACCAGGTATGGGCTGTATGAGTATATCGTTATGTCATTTGGTCTGACTAGCGCACCTGCATATTTTATGAACATGATGAACAAAGTGTTTATGGAGTTTTTGGATAAGTTCGTCGTAGTGTTCATTGATGATATCCTGGTTTATTCGAAGAATGAAGAGGAGCATAAGGAGCATTTGCGTTTGGTACTTGGAAAGCTCAAAGAACACCAATTATATGCCAAGTTCAGCAAATGTGAGTTTTGGTTAAAGGAAGTAGGATTTCTCGGACACGTTATATCCGGAGAAGGTATAGCAGTAGATCCCGCTAAAGTTGAAACCGTGACCAAGTGGGAAGCCCCAACAACAGTTGGAGAGATCCGGAGATTTCTTGGACTCGCAGGATACTATCGGAGATTTATTGAGAATTTCTCAAAGATTGCGAAGCCTATGACGGATTTCCAGGAGTTGAAGAAACGTTTGGTTACCTCACCAGTGTTGATTTTGCCAGACCAGACCAAAGATTATGAGGTGTACTACAACTCTTCACGTTGAGGACTTGGAGCAGTGCTTATGCAGGAAGGGAGAGTTGTTTCATATGCCTCAAGACAACTGAAGCCCCATGAGTTGAATTATGCTACGCATGATTTGGAGTTAGCAGCATAGTGCATGCATTGAAGACATGGAGACATTTTCTCATTGGAAACCATTGTGAGGTGTACACGGATCATAAGAGTTTGAAGTACATTTTCACACAGAAGGAGTTGAATCTCAGACAAAGGAGATGGTTGGAGCTTATCAAGGATTATGATATGAAATTGCATTATCATCCTGGAAAGGCTAATGTAGTAGCTGACGCATTAAGCCGCAAGAGTCATGTCAATACGTTAATGATGGGAGAAATACCCAAGGAGTTAGCAGAAAATCTTCGTGAACTATGTTTAGAAATAGTTCCGAGAAGCTATGTAGTAGCATTGGAGATTCAGTCAACTTTGATGGATAGAATCAGAGAAGCTCATAAAGCTGACAAAGAGATTGCCGCTATAAAAGAGAAACTGAGCAAAGGAAAAGCTAAAGGATTTCGTGAGGATGAGCACGACACCCTATGGTTTGAAGACCGTGTTTACATGCCCAATGACCCGGAGATCAGGAAGTTGATTTTGCAAGAGGCACACGATTCACCATATTCAATTCATCCAGGAAATACCAAGATGTATCTGGATTTGAAGGATATTTTCTGGTGGACCGGAATGAAGAAGGATATAGCGGAGTATGTAGCAGTTTGTGATGTATGCCAGAGAGTAAAGGCAGAGCATCAGAAGCCAGCAGGATTGTTACAACCATTGCCGATACCCGAATGGAAGTGGGATAAGCTAGGCATGGATTTTATCACGGGATTGCCCAGGACTCGTTCAGGCTATGACTCTATTTGGGTTGTAGTTGATCGATTGACGAAAGTACCTCATTTCATCCCAGTAAAGACCACTTACACCAGTGCTAAGTTGGCAAAGATATACATGACCAGGATCGTATGTCTGCATGGAGTTCCAAGGAGTATCGTATCAGATAGAGGAACCCAATTTACCTCAAAGTTCTGGAAGAAGTTGCATGAAACTTTGGGTACCAGGCTAGAATTCAGCACAACTTTTCATCCACGGACAGATGGACAGACCAAGAGGGTAAATCAGATTTTGGAGGATATGCTGAGAGCTTGTGCGCTAGATTATGGATCTAGTTGGGACGACAATTTGCCATATGCAGAGTTCTCTTACAACAACAGTTACCAAACCAGTTTGAAGATGGCCCCTTTAGAAGCCTTGTATGGAAGGAGGTGCAGGACACCATTGTCATGGGACGAAGTTGGAGATCGTCAGTTGTTTGGTCCTGACTTGATTAAAGAGTCTGAACAGAAGGTGAAGTTGATTCGCGATAGGCTCAAGGTAGCGCAGTCCAGACAGAAGAGTTATGCGGATTCTAAACGCAAGGAGACAGTTTATGAAGTTGGAGATAGAGCTTACCTTCGAGTATCCCCACTTCGGAGAACAAAATGTTTTGGAGTCAAAGGAAAGTTAGCACCACGATTTGTAGGACCATATCGAGTATTGGAACGTATGGGGGAAGTAGCCTACAATTTGGAATTGCCTGAAGGATTGTCAGGAGTACATGACGTGTTCCACGTTTCTCAGCTGAAGAAATGTCACACAGAGATGGCTGATATACCGTTGAGAGATACAGTGCCTTTGGATACTATTCAGTTGGATAACGATTTGACCTACGAGGAGAAGCCTGTTAAGATCCTCGAGTTTGCCAACCGAGTTACTCGCAGCAAGGTTATCAAGTTTTGCAAAGTCCAGTGGAGCCACCACTCAGAGGATGAAGCCACCTGGGAGCGAGAGGAAGATTTGTTCAAGGACCACCCTCACCTATTTTCTAGCCAACCCGAATCTCGAGGGCGAGATTCATCTTAAGGGGGGGTAGGTTTGTAACATCCCAAATTTTCAATTTGGAATGTTATACATTAGATCATCAATGCATATCATATTTCTTTTGCATTTTGGTTGATCCTAGAAATTCTACGCAACTCAATGACCCATGGAGAGAGTTGGGGATTTCGATATTTTCATATTTGAGTTCTCTCAAATTTTGAGAATAGGATCATTTGATTTTATTTATTTTATCAACAATTATTTCTACTACAAAAATATGAGAGAGGGAATAAAATGACTTTCCCAAAATAAAGAAATATTGAGAATTTAATAATAAAATCAAATAAGATTTTATTTCGGAGTTTTTCGGTGTTTTATTTGAATTAGGAAAAAAGTGCGTTATTCAAAATTGCATTTAGGTCCCAAATAAATGTTCACCTTGTGAGGCTTGATTTTAGAAGCCCGTGAAAATTTATTTCGGAATTTTGGGAGTCCGTTTAGTATTTATTTTTATTTTTCTTCCGAGCGGAATATTAAAAAAAACCCGTGCCCGACTGGGCCAAGGGCCCAGCCGAGCCAGGCCGGCCCAGCCGCCGCCGCCTCCCGCTCGAGCAGCCGCCGGACTCGGGAGGAGTCTGAGCCGGAGCCGCCTCGCCGCCGCCCAACCCCGTCCCCAAGTCAGCCCCCCCTTCTCTTAAATACCAAGCCACCCCGCCGCCCTCACCTCACCACCGCCCCGCCGCCCGCCAGCCGCAGCCGCCCCGCCGCCTGCTGCTGCCGCCGCCGCTGCTGCCGCTGCTGCGCCGCCGCCGCTGCCGAGCCGCCCCGCCGCCTCGCATAGCCACCGCCGCCGCCGGAGCCCCGCCCCGCCCGCCGGAATACCTCGCCGGAGGTATAGCCGCCGCCGTTCACCTTTCGTTTTTGTTAAGAAACCGCCTCGGTTTTTTTCAAAACCCTAGATCCGTTTATTTCTCTGGTTTACTTAATTAGTGAACGTTCACCAATTCGTTCGTTTTAACGAACGCGTTCATCGATTAGTTTCAGATAACGAACGTTCGTTCATTAATCTGTTCTTTGTTTTTCTTTTCTTGGATTAAATCCGTGATTTTTCTGATCGCGATTTCTGATCCGATTTTCGTTTTAGTTTAACTTTTCACTCGTTTATCAGAATCAGGCGATTCAAGCGCCTAGGGATTCGTCTCGAAACCCTCTATCCATTTAACCAACCTAAACAAGATTTTTCTACTATAAAAATTACCCTAGATCCAGATTGCTCGAACGAAGTTGTTTTGTTTCGCCATTTGACTTTCGTTGCTTCATTCGATTCGATTCTTTTGCCAACCGGAGTTCTTAAGTTGAACCTTCTGGTTAGATCTCTTATTTGAGTTTTACCTGTGCATTAGATGAGTGCTTATTGTATGCTTGTTTGTTTGTTTGCGATAGAATATCCGGAGTGCGCCGCCAGTTACTTTGAATCGCTAGGTTTCCCGGATCATCAGCAAGGCAAGTAACAATTTGATCATACCTTTCCTACTACCCAGTTTTATTGCATTAGATCAATCCTCACACATTGCATGATTAGGATCTAATTAAATTGTGGGATGGGAAGTAGATGAGGTAGTAGCTATTACCAGTTATTATCAAACCTTTGGGAGTTACTTCTACGTTTGCTTATTATGCCATGCTATGCTAGTAGACGTGGATTGGGTGAGTGAAATCCATTGACAGATGTGAGATTGATAATTAATGGTTTATCTAAGGTGGCAACTTAAACACACATCTGGGTGGATTGAGGCACCTGGGTATTCCAGGACTTGCCTGTTTTTCTTTTGGACCGCCACCCAGGCTCAAAGGGATCATAAGACTATTCATACTAGAAACTTCCGTGTGCAGCCACAAGCTATTATGGGCTCTAGCATAGTTGACTAAGTTGTGCGAACTCTTACAGTGGTAGACTAGCAGATGTAGGGGATATAGGTGGTATGGTCTACCCGGTCGTAAGGTGCTAGCGCTTCTGAAAGACTATGTCTCGGTCATCCGTCTTCTCAAACACCCTGTAGTGCGAGAAACCAAACGGAGGCGATCGAGTCTTGTGGGGAAAAGTGCGCAAACCTCTGCAGAGTGTAACAAACTAATCATGATTAGCCGTGTCCCCGGTTATGGACATCTTGAGTATCTAGTACCTGGATTATCATGTGAATCTCAACATGTTACTCTAAATTAATTTGGTTGGGTTATGTTTAATGATGATGCCCTCCATGATCGGAGAGGCTATGGTGTTGATGTAGAAGCCCTCCATGATGATTCCCCCTCCGGTGGAGCTCCGGAAAAGGCCCCAAGATGGGATCTCTTGGGTACAGAAGGTTGCGGCGGTGGAAATAGGGTTTCGTGGTGCTCCTGGATGTTTTCGGGGTATATGGGTATATATAGGAGGAAGAAATAGGTCGGTGGAGCTACGAGGGGCCCACAAGGGTGGAGGGCGCACCCAGGAGGGGTAGGCGCACCCCCCTGCATTGTGGCCGCCTCATTTGTTTCATGACATCCACTCCAAGTCCCCTGGGTCACGTTTGTTCCAAAAATAACTCTCCCGAAGGTTTTATTCCGTTTGATATTCCTTTTCTGCAGAACACTGGAATAGGCAAAAAACATCAATTTGCACTGGGACTTGGGTTAGTAGGTTAGTCCCAAAAATAATATAGAAGTCTTAGTAAAGCTCATTAAACATCCAAAACAGATAATATAATAGCATGGAACAATCAAAAATTATAGATACGTTGGAGACGTATGAGATGACTCCAGGTGATCGCAGCCGCGCTTCATCTCTGGCTCGGCGGCGAGCATGGTTGCCCCCTTGCGCTTCACGTCCTTGGCCTTGGCTTTCTTATCCTCTAGATCAGCTTTAGGGAGCTCGAGGAGGGAGAGGCGTCCCTCCTCAGCTCTTGCGCACTTGGTCGCCATGTTGAACATCTCCAGGGCCATGCATAGGTCCTCGTGTATGGTGAGCTCCTCCTTCATCTTGACGTCGCGGACGCCATCAGTGAACGCGGAGATGATGGCCTCGTCTAACACCTTGGGGATCTTGAGACGAACGCTATTGAAACGCTGGATGTACTCCTGCAGGGTCTCCCATGGCTGCTGCTTGATGCGCCTCAGGTCACCCGCAGCTGGAGGGCGGTCGCGAGTGCCCTAGAAGTTGGCGACGAAACGCCCGTGCAGCTCTCCCCAGGAGGAGATCAATCCTACGAGCAGGTTTAGGAGCCACGAGCGCACTCCGTCCTTGAGGGACATGGGAAACCAGTTTGCCATAACCTTCTCGTCGCCGTTTGCCGCCTCAATGCTCAGCTCGTAAAGCTGCAGGAACTTAGCAGGGTCGGGGGTGCCATCGTAGCGTGGAGGCAGGTCGGGCTTGAACTTCCCCGACAAGAGGACTATGCGCAGCTCCAGAGTGAAGGCGCGCCAACCCGTTGTGGTTACGGGCGCCCATCGTGGAGGCGGAGCTTGATCTTGGTGCTCGTGCGCCACCGCCACAGGCGGCGCTGGGAGTGCTCAAGCATCTTCATGCGGCCGATGGACCACCTCGCAGCTTTCTTCTTCACTCGCCGGTGCCCTACGCGGCGGGTCACGCCGCAGGACTTCGCGCCTTGGATCGACGATGGCATCTTAATGGGGAGGCGGAGGAGGTGCTCCGTGGGCCACGTCGCCCACAGCAGGCGGTGGGCGAGGCAGCGAGGGAGACGGTGTAGGAGAGCCCCCAACGGCGCTGACAAGCTCGGCGATGCGGTCCAGCCAATCTTCGTAGAGGTCGTCGACGGGGCGGTAGCGCAGAAGCTCGCGCGCCATAAGTAGCGCAGCCTGCGTGTCCGCCGGGCCGCGACAAGCTTGGGATGATGAACCGGCCAGAGTCAATGATGGGGTGGCGGTGCGCCCATCACGCCACATGGAGGGGTACAGCGACGAAGCTTGCTGCTCGTGCCCTGCCGGGCGGAGGGCACCATTGGTGTCAGGCGGTGGAGAACGATGAGGAGGCCCGCCGAGAGGCGCCGTCTAGGTGACGCGAGCAGCGAGGTCAGCCCGACGCTCAGCACGGGCTCCACAAGCGTCAGCCATGGAAGTGGTGGAGCGGCGGCGAGTCGACCGGCGGAAGAGAGGCTCCGGCGCACCCCTACTTGGCGTGCCAAATGTCGGATTTCGGGTTCCGCAGACCCTTGAGAGGTTTAAACTCTGTCGTGCGCGTGAAGAACTCGTTGTCCCCAGTCTTCCCGCTCGCTAATCTCACGGCCAAGCTCGACGAACCAAATGGACAAGAGACACAGCAGTTTACCCAGGTTTGGGCCACCTTGCGGTGTAAAACCCTACTCCTGCTTTGTGGTGGATTGTCCTCGAGGAGCTGAGGATGAACTAGTATAGTGGAGAACAACCTCAGGAGGAGAGGTGTTCTTGTGCTCGATGAGCTGGTGGGTGTGAGGATGATCTCGATGATTCGTCCCCCTCTAGGGTGGTTGCTAGGTCCTATTTATAGTGGCCTTGGTCCTCTTCCCAAAGGAAGGCGGGAAGGGATCCCAAAACGGCCAATTTTGAAGGGAGACAACTAGTACATGCTATCCTGACAAAAGTAATCTTTGCCTGCATAAGTCTGTGGTAGTGACGTCGTGATGGGCTCGATGATGATATCCGTCCTGCCATCCTGGCGGTCTTGGTCTTGTTGCACCGGAATGGAAACCTTTGCTTGATTCCTCGGGACTCCGCGTTTGCGCTTGCCTCCTTAGCACCAAAGAGGAAAACTGGTACGCCGCGACCGTTGGCGCCTGCCAGGCCTTGGTCATCATGGCTCACGTCATCTGAGCCTCGCAAGGTGCAGCTTGCATAGATATCTCCGCTCCTCGTGAGCCAGCCTGGGGAGGCCGCCCCACGTGGAGGTCTTGGTGTCATCCGCCTCGCGAGGCTTGGCCCCTTACGAGGGTCTTGAGTTGTTGATGTTGAAGCTAGGTCATACCAGGCCGTCGATGGAGCCACGTCGTGGGCCACAGGCAGGCAAGTCTGGGTGCACCCGTTCCCAGAATGCTGACACACCGTGGCGTCATCCACAACGGACGAACCAATCATTATAGCTTTAAGATGAAGTGAAAGGAGTATGTGTTGGAAATATGCCCTAAAGGCAATAATCAATTGGTTATTATTAAATTTCCTTGTTCATGATAATCATTTATTATCCATGCTATAATTTTATTGATTGGAAACTCAAATACATGTGTGGGTACATAGACAACAATGTGTCCCTAGTGAGCCTATACCGGACAAGCTCGTTGATCAAAGATGGCTATGGTTTCCTACATAGACATGAGTTGTCATTTGATGATGGGATCACATCATTAGGAGAATGATGTGATGGACAAGACCCAAACTATGAACGTAGCATATGATCGTGTCAAGTTTATAGCTACCGTTTTCTACATGTCAAGTATATGTTCCTATGGCCATGAGATCATTTAACTCACTGACACCGGAGGAGTACCTTGTGTGTACCAAACGTCGCATCGTAACTGGGTGACTATAAAGGTGCTCTACAGGTATCTTCGAGGGTGTCTGTTGAGTTGACATTGATCAAGACTGGGATTTGTCACTTCGTATGACGGAGAGGTATCTCAGGGCCCACTTTGTAATACAGTATCACAAAGAGCTTGAAATCAATGTGACTAATGAGTTAGCCACGAGATATTGTATTACCAAACAAGTAAAGAGACTTGTCCGTAACGAGATTGAACTAGGTATGGAGATACCGACGATCAAATCTCGGGTAAGTAACATACCGATAGACAAAGGGAACTACATACGGGGTTAGCTAAATACATGACATCAAGGTTTGATCGATAAGATCTTTGTAGAATATGTGGGAACCAATATGGGCATCCAGGTCCCGCTATTGGTTATTGACCGTAGAGGTGTCTCGGTCATGTCTGCATAGTTCTCGAACCCGCAGGGTCTACACACTTAACGTTTGGTGATGATATAAGTATATGAGAGTCCTTATGGTGGTTACCGAAGGTTGGTCGGAGTCCCGAATGAGATCCCGAACATGACGAGGAACTCTAGAATGGTCTGGAGGTGAAGATTGATATATTGGACGAAGGTTATTGGAGTCCGGAATTGTTCTGGGGGTACGGGGTGATGACCAGCGTCACCGAAGGGGTTTCGGGGGGCCCAGGAAAGTGTTGGGGGCCCCATGGGCCAAAGGGGAGGGGGCAAACTAGCCCACTAAGGGGCTGAGCGCCCCCTCACCCCATCTCACGTTACCAGGAGGGTTGGGGGCGTTCCCCTAGGTCTTCCCACCTCCCGGATTGGGGGCAAGTCACCCTAGGGGAGATCCTATCTGCCCTGGCTGCCACCCCTCCTAGGGGAAACCCTAGGGGCACCACCCCTCCTCCCTTCCCCTATATATAGAGAGGTAGAGAGAGGGCAGCCGACCCCAAAGAGCATATCTCCATGCCATGGCGCTGCCTCTCCTCTCCCTCGCATACCTCTTCCTCTCCGTAGTGCTTAGCGAAGCTCTGCTGATATTCTGCCACCACCACCGCCACCACGCCGTCGTGCTGCCGGAGGACTCGAGCTACTACTTCACCATCCCTCGCTAGATCAAGGAGGTGAAGGCGTCATCAAGCCGTACGTCTGTTGAACGCGAAGGTGTCGTCTGTTCGGCACTTGGATCGGGAGTTCGCGGGACGGATCATGATTGGATCGCGAAGACGTTTGACTACATCAACCACGTTTCTTAACGCTTCCGCTTAGCGATCTACATGGGTATGTAGATGCAATCTCTCCTATCGTAGATGTTCGTCTCCTAGATTGGTCTTGGTGAGTGCAGGAATTTTTTGTTTCCCATGCAATGTAACCCAACAGTGGCATCATGAGCTAGGTCTATGTGTAGATGACATCACGAGTAGAGCACAAAGGAGTTTGTGGGCGTTGATATTCAAATTGCTTCCTTCCTTGGTCTTTTCTTGATTCGGCGGTATTGTGGGATGAAGCGGCCTGGACCGACTTTACATGTCCACGTACATGAGACCGGTTCTATCGACAGACATGTGACTTTGTTGCATAAAGATGGCTAGCGGGTGTCTATCTCTCCCACCTTAGTTGAATCAGATTTGACAAAGGTGGTCCTTGTAGAAGGTTAAATAGCAACTTGCATATCACCGTTGTGGCTTTGCGTTGGTAAGAATCGTTCTTGCTAGATACCCATAGCAGCCACGTAAAACATGCAACAACAATTAGAGGACGTCTAACTTGTTTTTGCAGGGTATGTTTTGATATGATATGGCCAAAGACATGATGAGATATATTTGATGTATGAGATGATCATGTTTGTAATAGTTTATATCGACTTGCATGTCGATGCATACGGCAACCGGCAGGAGCCATAGGGTTGTCTTTAATTATTGTATGACCTGCGTGTCAATCATTAAGCGCTATGTATAGTAGTACAAGCATGGTTGGTGTGGCAACCCCGATGGCGGGATGGTGATGGAGATCATGGTGTCATGCGGGTGATGATGGATATCATACCGGTGCTTTGGAGGTGGAGATCAAAAGCACATGTTGATGGCCATATCATGCCACTTATGATTTGCATGTGATGTTAATCCTTTAATGCATCTTATTTTTCTTAGGACGACGGTAGCATTATAAGGTGACCCCTCACTAAAATTTCAAGATAAAATCGAGTTCTCCCCAAGTGTGCACCGTTGCGAAAGTTCGTCATTCCGAAGCACCACGTGATGATCGTGTGTGATAGACTCTACGTTTGCATACAACGGGTGTAAGCCAGTTTTGCACATGCGGAACACTTGGGTTAAACTTGATGAGCCTAACATGTACATACATGGCCTCGGAACACAAGAGACCGAAAGGTCGAACACGAGTCATATAGTAGATATGATCAACATGGAGATGTTCACTATTGAAACCACCTCATCTCACGTGATGATCGAACTTGGGTCGGTGAATTTGGATCGTGTTACACTCGGACAACCGGAGGGATGTTGATTTGAGTGGGATTTCTTAGGTAGTATGATTAATTGAACTCATTTATCATGAACAGTAGTCTAAGTTATCTTTGCAAACTTACGCTGTAGATCAATGGCTCGTGCAGTAGCTCCCCTGAATTTCAATGTGTTCCTAGAGAAAGCTAAGCTGAAAGATGATGGAAGTAACTTTGTGGACTGGGCCCTTAATCTGAGGATTATCCTCACGGCTTCGCATAAGTCTTATGTCCTTGATGCACCGCTTGGTGCGCCACTCCCTCCAGCAACTGTGGACGTTGTGAATGCCTGGTAGTTGCGTGTTGATGACTACTCAATAGTTCAGTGCACCATGCTGTATGGCTTAGAGCCGGGACTTCAAAGGCATTTTGAACGTCATGGAGCATATGAGATGTTCCAAGAGGTGAAGTTTATCTTTGAGAAGAATGCCCAGATCGAGAGGTATGAGAGCTCCGATAACTTCTATGCCTGCAAGATGGAGGAGAACGGGCCTGTCAGTGAGCACATACTCAGAATACTAGATACTACAACCGTCCGGCTGAGTTGGGAATTGAGCTCCTACCAGGGGCTGTCACTGACGGAGTTCTTCAATCACTACCACCTAGCTACAAGAGCTTTGTGTTGAACTATAACATGCAAGGTATGAACAAGTCAGTCTCCGAGCTATTCGCGATGCTGAAAGTCACTGAGTCAGACATCCAGAAGGAGCATCAAGTGTTGATGGTGAATAAAACCACTAGTTTCAAGAAGAGCAAGGGAAAGAAGGGATACTTCAAGAAGGGTGGCAAAGCAGTTGCTCCTCCCGTGAAGAAACCCAAGGCTGGACCCAAGCCGGAAACTGAGTGCTTCTATTGCAAGGGAACTGGCCACTAGAAGCGGAACTGCCCCGAGTATCTGGCTGACAAGAAGGGGGCCAACGTCAACAAAGGTATATATGATATACATGCTATTGATGTGTACCTTACCAATTCTCATTGTAGTGCCTGGGTATTTGATACCGGTTCGGTTTCTCACATTTGCAATTCAAAGCAGGAACTACGGAATAGAAGGAGGCTGGCAAAGGACGAAGTGACGATGCACATGGGAAATGGTTCCAAGGTTGATGTGATCGCCGTCGGCACGCTCCCTCTTTGATTACCCTAGCTGGATAATTGTTATTTAGTGCCTGCGTCGAGCATGAAAATTATATCTGGATCATGTTTAACGCGAGACAGTTACTCATTTAAATCAGAGAATAATGGTTGTTCTATTTATATGGGTAATATCTTTTATGGTTGTGCACCCATTTTGAGGGGTTTATACTTATTAAATCTCGATAGTGATGATACACATGTTCATAACATTGATGCCAAAAGATGTAGAGTTGATAATGATAGTACCACTTTTTTGTGGCACTGCTGCTTAGATCATATTGGCGTAAAGCGCATGAAGAAACTCCATGCTGATGGACTTTTAGATTCACTTGATTTTGAATCACTTGACACATGAGAACCATGCCTCATGGGCAAGATGACTAAGACCCCATTTTCCGGAACAATAGAATGGGCAAATGACTTGTTGGAAATCATACATACTGATGTGTGCGGTCCAATGAGCGTTGACGCGCGCGGTGGATATCGTTACTTTCCCACCTTCACCAATGACTTGAGTAGGTACGAGTATATTTACTTGATGAACCATAAGTTTGAAACCTTTGAAAAGTTCAAGCAATTTCAGAGTGAAGTTGAGAATCATCGTAACAAGAAGATTAAATTCCTATGATATGATCGAGGGGGAGAATGTCTGAATTATGAGTTTGGCAATCACTTAAGACAATGTGGATTTTTTTTCACAATTGACACCGCCTGGAACAGCATAGCGTAATGGTGTGTCCGAACATCGTAATCATACCTTATTGGATATGTTGCATTCTATGATGTCTCTTGCCAATCTGCCATTATCGTTTTGGGGTTATGCGTTAGAGACAGCTGCATTCACTTTACATAGGGTACCATCTAAGTCCGTGCAGATGACACTGTATGAACTGTGGTTTGGCAAGAAACCTAAGTTGTCCTTTCTTAAGGTTTGGGGCTGCGATGGTTATGTCAAAAGGCTTCAGCCGAAAAAGCTCGAACCCAAAGCAGACAAATGCCTCTTCATAGGATACCCAAAAGAGACGGTTGGGTATACCTTCTATCTCAGAGCCGAAGGCAAAGTGTTTGTCGCTAAGAACGGGTCCTTTCCCGAGAAAGATTTTCTCTCGAAAGAATTGAGTGGGAGGAAGATAGAACTTGATGAGGTTGTTGAACCTTTACTTCAACCAGAGAGTAGCACAACAGATAAATATGTTTCTGTGGCACCTACGTCAGTTCAAGAGGAAGCTAATAATGATGATCTTGAAGCTTCGGATCAAGTTAATGTCAAACCTCATAGGTCGACGAGGGTACGTATAGCTCTTGAGTGGTACAGTAACCCTGTCTTAGAGGTCATGTTGTTGGACAACAACAACGATGAACCTACGAGCTATGGAAAAGCAATGGTGGGCCCGGATTCTGACAAATGGTTAAAGGCCATGAAATCCGAGATGGGATCCATGTATGAAAACAAAGTGTGGACTTTGGAAGTATTACCTGAAGGGCGAAAGGCCATTCAGAATAGATGGATCTTCAAGAAAAAGATGGAAGCGAACAGTAATATCACCACCTAAGAAGATGGAAAAGGGGTTTTCACAAGTTGAAGGAGTTGACTACAATGAGACTCCATCACCTGTAGTGATGCTTAAGTACGTCATAATCATGTTGGCAATAGCTGCATTTTCCGATTATGAAATCTGGCAGATAGATGTCAAAACAACGTTCCTTAACGGTTTCCTTAAGGAAGGGTTGTATATGATGCAACTAGAAGGTTTTGTCAATCCAGAGAATGCTAACAAAGTGTGCAAGCTCCAGCGATCCTGTTGGCACGTGATATCGATGCGCAACACCAGGATATTTGTCGTGCTTTTTTGACGACAAACGATTGCTTTACGAACAAAGCAACAAAGATTTTCTCGCTTTCGTGAAGAAAAATCGGCCGCTTTTCATCGCAAAACGGCAAAGATCACCAAACCCTAGGGCCGCTAGGGCTCGACAAGAAGTAACGACGGAAAATAGACGTAAGTGAAAATAGACTTTGTATTGATAGATCGATTGTTGGGTGCGTTTCCAATCGGCCATCGCCTTATATATAAGGCACGCTGGACTTTGACGTATACAAGGCAGGACTTGGTGTACACAAGTGAATTCCAAAATCAAACCGATTAGAATCTAATCAGGTCATCCTAATTGGGCTACCATGTATAGTACTTGACGTTTTACATTAGGCTAACCTGCATGTCAATCCCATCTAACCATATACACACCTTGCCTTATCAATTAAATATTCCGTCCACGTCGCTATCACACCAGATAATATAGTAGCCCAAGTTCTAAGCATACTCGTACAAATACCTTGAGCCTTCAAAGAAAATAATAAAATATTCCAGCAATGTCGCAAATCAAACTTGATAATGGCCATCAACACTAAACATACTTCTTCACATATGGTAGATATATAGCCATGCACACAACGCACCCATAGTTCAGCTTAGCATCTGATTCTTCTTAGAACTTGTACCTTTGCGGTCCATGAAAATTCCTGTTGCAATATTTCAACAATGCATCAACTGATCATCTTGATAAATCATTGAATTAATTTGGCTCACCATATACCAACTAGCCAAATTGTATCATCAACACATGCAACCTGTTTTTGGTACAATTGCATTGACCAAAAATACTGTAGCATTTACCATAGGATGAAGCCGGTCACTGATCATATCATTACTCAGGGCGATGTCCAACGACACATCGGCCAAATTTGCTTAGGGTGATATTTGGAATAACATATCGTCCACAACATGTTTAGGCTTCCTGCCACATGCTAGGATAGTACTTCTTCAAATATTTTCCATTGAGAGCTTTCGAAAACTTATCTCCATCCAAAGATTGTATAAAATATGAATTTCCAGGAACAATCTCTATTATTTTATACGGGCCTTCCCAACTCGGCGACCATTTGCCAAATTTCCTATCTTTAGTTCCAATAAGTAAAATCATTTTCCACACTAAATCTCCTATTTGAAACGATATCTCTCTCACCTTTTTATTATAATCCTTGGCTACTCTTAATTTCTCCTTCTCAATCTCTAGCAAAGCTCTTAATCTCTCTTATGAAATGTCATCTATCTTATCCATCATCAAATCATTATAATCTACAGCCAACAAATCATTTTGTCTGGCCACCATAAGAGCTTGTAAATTAACCTCTACAGTTAATACCGCCTCCTGACCATATAATAGATCATACGGTGCTACTTGAGTCGCTCCGTGTTTCGATATTCGATGAGCCCATAAGCTTCGGATAGTACCTCATGCCATCTTTTCGGATGCTCCTCAATTTTCTTCTTTATTAGCTTAATTAAAGTTTTATTGCTAGATTCGGCCTGTCCATTAGCTTGAGCATAATAAGGCGACCAATTTAACAATTTAATTCCTAAAGATTCGGAAAATTCATGAAATTGATTAGACATAAAAGAAGCACCTTGATCGGTAGTTAAAGTTTGAGGAATACCGAATCTATGAATAATATGCTCTAAAACAAAACTAATAATTTCCTTATGAGTTATATTTTCAAAGGAACCGCTTCAGTCCATGTAGTAAAATAATCCGTCCCAACTAGGACGAAGCGATGTTTTTTAGAAGACGAAGGATGTATTTCACCAATAAAATCTAAGCCTCATCCCCTAATGGCCACAACCTAATTATGGGATTTAACATACACGCGGGCGCTAACTGTAAATTACCAAAATTTTGACATGCCTCACAACCTTTATAGTACCGAAAACAATCCTCTAGCAAAGTCGGCGAATAAAACCCCGCTCTTTTTAACAACCATCGCTTGTGAGCCGACTGATGTGTTCCACATATTCCTTCACGCACTTCACCCATATCTATTCTAGATTGATTATAATCCAAGCATTTAAAAAAACCCATCTATTGTTCGGCGATATAATTCATCATTAAACAAAGTATATTTTAAAGCTTGTCGCCGAATTTTCCTATCTCTTGTTTGACTTGGATCCTTTAAATGATTAACTAGAGGAACTCTCCAATCACTTAGTTCTAAATTATTTGCTAATTCGGTCGTTTGTGACCCATGCACCGAATCTGCAGTACATTGTATAGCTAGTTGTTCAACTGTCCTAGGCCCAAGTGCACCCTGTGGCAAAGTATCCAACATTATAGACTCAGCATGCATTGGCTTGTCTAATATAAAAAACATTCGTTTACTAATGTGATAACTGGATGCTTGCTGTGCTAAACAATTAGCTCTAGAATTCTCTTCTCTAGGTATATGATGGATGGTGAACGTATCTAGAGACTTAATTATGTATAAACATTGGTCCAAATAATTATTTAATAACCCATCAAAACATTGAAATTCGCTTTTAATTTGTTGTACTACTAGAAGCGAATCCCCAAAAGCATCTACATCCTTTACGCCCATATCAACTAAAGTTTGTAAACAAACAGTAAAGCTTCATACTCAGCTTGGTTATTAGTGCAAGGATATTCCAAACGGACCGATGTATCACTTACAACATTATTAGGTGAAACTAAAACATTACCGATGCCTTGCCCATCCCTACAAACCGATCCATCAAAATAAAGCTTCCATGGACACACATTAACATAATTAATATTTTCATCATCTTTAATCCTATTATCAACAATGAAATCGGTGATAACTTGACCCTTCATAGCACACAACGATTCATATGTTAAATCATATTCTATTAGTGTGTAAGCCCACTTTCCAATCCTACCACTAAGAATCGGTTGTTGCAACATATACTTAATGGCGTCGGCCTGGCAAGCTACTACACACGTACTAGAAAGAAGATAAGGTCAAAACTTCGTACATGCATAGTATAAAGATAAGCATAACTTCTCAATAAACACGTACTGACTTTCGGCGTCGAGCAAATGACGGCTTAAGTATGCAATGATGTATTCTTTCCCGCTGACCTCTGCGCCAACACCGCACTAATCACCCTATCTTCTGCAGCAATGTACAGCATGAACGGCGCATCGGACTTGGGCGCCCGCAATATTGGATTCGACAAGCATCGCTTTATATAATTAAAAGCATCTCGTTGCTCTGCCCCCAAGTAAATTTGGCCTCATTCTTTAGCCGAAGTAGAGGAACAAATGATTCAATTTTCCCTGCCAGGTTATATATGAATCGTCCCAGTAATTAATTTTTCCTAGCAATTTTTGCACAACCTTTTACACGTGGGTTCCTCCAAATTTGTAATTGCCTCCACCTTCTTAGGGTCCATCTCTATGCCATTTTCATGAATTATGAAGCCTAAAAACATACCAGCCGACACGCCAAAAGCACATTTGAGTGGGTTCATTTTTAATCGATACCGGTGCATCCTTTCAAAAGCTAACCTTAAATCGGCAAAATGATGATCAAAACCATCTGATTTAACAACTATGTCATCAATATATATTTCTAGTACAATGCCTAGAAGATCATGAAAAATTAAATTCATAGCTCTTTGGTACGTAGCACCAGCATTTTTCAACCCAAATGTCAGAACGACCCACTCAAATAAACCAACAAAACCTGGGCAACGAAAAGCAGTCTTAGACATATCTTGTTCGGCCATAAATATTTGATTATAACATGCATTACCATCTAAAAAGTTAATTACTTTATGTCCTCAGGCATCATTAATAAGCATGTCGGCTATAGGCATAGGATAAACTTAGCTTTTAACAACCGATCTCTAAAATCAACACATATTCTAATATTACCAGTATTTTTCTTTTCCACAGGCACAATATTAGTAACCCAATCTGCATATCTACATGGCTGAATAAACTTAGCTTTTAACAACCGATCAACTTCTTCTTTGATGCGGTCATACAAATTAGGATAGAAACTTCTACGAGGTTGTTTATACGGCCTAAAACCAGATTTAATAGGTAATCTATGTTCTACCAAATCTCTATCAAACCGGGCATCTCGGTATAATTCCAAGTAGAGCAATCAATGAATTCTTTAAGTAATAAACATACCTTACTTTTATGATCGGCTTTCAAGATAGCTTCAATAAATGTAGGCCTCGAAATACTTCCATCACCAATATCAATTTCTTCAAGTGGATCAGCCGATGAGAATCCCTGCACAAGATTTTCCATGTTATGAAAATCTTTAATAGTTTCATACATATCGTTCTTTCTGGAACGATACTCCTTCGTGCGTCTTTGCAGCCACATAATACTGTCGACTTTATTCCTCATTTATATAGATAAATCATTAAGCCGAGCCACATTAGCATGCTGTGCATTTATAGGTACAAAACCATCTCTACCAATACTGATATAATCATAATCCGATAAATCCCTACTGGTCAAACATTGCATGTCACCGTGTTGCCAATCAACTGGCGCCTCCGTCAAAGCAATGCAAGAAGAATTTTCCGCCTCAATCACCTCGACATCATCATTAACACACTGAATTAAGCATTGATGAAGAGTAGAAGGGATGCAACAATTTGCATGAATCCAGTCGCGTCCCAAAATAATATTATACCGGCCTTTGACATCGACAACAAAAATGCAGTCGGCAACGTTTTGCTTCCGACTGTGAGCTCCATAGAAATAACACCCTTAGCCTCGGACCATTCTCCTGAGAACCCACTAAGTCCCATGTTGGTCTACATTAACTCGCTCTCTTTTCGGTTTAGTTTAGAAAATACCGAAAAGGGCATAATATTAGCACCTGCACCGCCATCAACAAGCATGCGACCAATAGGCTTACCATGAATGTGACCTCTAATAAATAATGGATTTAGGTGCTGTCCATGCTTCTCTGGTTTCTCAAATGTAGCATGTTGGGTTCTACAGTAGGGTGCGTCGACTGCAAATTAAAAATTTCCTACACGCAGAACAACAACCAAGAACATGCTACGGGAGATGGATCACAGATTGTTACCACTAGACACGCAGTGCCGTGCAGTGTAAGAAGAGTTGGGGCAGTGCGTCCGCGTGAATCGTGTCCTCCTTGTATGATCTCCCTCGAACAGCTGGTCATCGGATCCCTCGTACAGGTTTGCTGAAGCGGCACAAGTGCACCGCCTCTAACGGTATCCGCGCGTGTAGGAGGAACACCGTGCGGGGGACTGCAAGGTCCGATCACACAGTCGGCAATCGAGTGGAGGTGTCTATCTGCAACACATGCAAACTCTAGTGACAGCACCGAAGCGGTCAACCGTATGAGTGTGCCGCACCCCATTTTATATAGGCGTCCGTCGCGGGCTCAACACATGGGCCTCGCACGGACCCTAAAGCCCATAGGTCTACTCGGCCACAATCCGAATACAGCTCGGATCACATCTGACCAGTCTCCCCGGATCTGACCTCATAGGTTCCTTCCCTTAAGCGCGCGACCCCTTAGGTTCAAGTCGGCTTGGTCGCAGTTCGGATCACCTCCGAACTGCACGGTAGGTAGTGGCCCCTAGCAAGGCATGCCGAACACCAAGCAGTCTATGAAGCTGGTTAGGCGAACCTATACATCATACTTCCATTCCTTTTGCCGTCACGATATATGTTGTTGGGCTCAAGGCGAGTCTGTCATCCTTGTGCTAGCCCGACCTCTTTCTTGCTCAAGTGATGTCGACCACAAACCGGATTATCTCATAATCTTAATCGCATGGCCATTCTTATCTTGGTCGAATCACATGAGGGACCCAGAGTATATCTCTCATGATCGGAGGGGCAAATCCCATTTTGCTCGACCATGTCTCGCAGCATGGGTCTGACAAGCCCGAAACCTACCTTTGTGACTACCCAGTAACGAAGTAGCGTTTGGTTGGCCCAAAGCAAGTCTGTCACCATCCCGAGTACATGCGCCAGCTCAGGTGTTAGGACATAGAACGTATGTTGTACTAGAGACTCAGAGATGACATATCGCTGTGTCTCATAGTTGGGTTTGTCCGACTCGGACCTTATCTCAACTCGAATCCGATTACGTCGCATCCGACCAGATCCTTCCGAGTCCATATTATCCGGTTAGCATCCAATGCTCCATGGCTAGTGAGACCAAGCCATCAACCGTGTCATATGCTAGTCTAGTCGGCTGCGCGTCCACACAACCATTTCGACTAGGGACCTTTTAGGGCAGTCATCATACAATGCATAGTCCCACAATCAAGTCACGTACTTGTTGATACACATCATTGATAATGTCCAAGGACTATCTTTATTCATAAACACACAGGAAATAGAATCATACATGATTGCCTCTAGGGCATATCTCCAACAGTCTCCCACTTGCACTAGAGTCAATCAAATAGACATCGAATTCCCATAGCTCTAACGTGCCTCTCATGCTTGGATTGTGGAAGCGGCTTAGTCAACGGATCTGCAACATTTGCATCCGTGTGAATTTTGCATAACTCAACATCACCATTCTTACGATCTTTCATATCAGGTGATATTTCCGATCTATGTGTCTGGTCTTGTGGTGATCCCTCGACTCCTTGGCTTGTGCGATGGCAACAGAGTTATCACAATAAAGGTCCAACGGTTTTACCGACGCTGGGAAAATACCGAGATCATCCGGAAAGTTCTGGATCCAAACACCTTCCTTTGCAGCTTCACAAGCCGCAATGTATTCGGCTTCTGTGGCAGAATCGGCCACCGTATCTTGCTTGGAACTCATCCAGCTCACTGCTCCTCTGTTCATGACATACACGAATCTGGACTGTGATCGATGATACGTCTCCAATGTATCTATAATTTTTGATTGCTCCATGCTATGTTATCTACTGTTTTGGGCAATATTGGGCTTTATTATCCACTTCTATATTATTTTTGGGACTAACCTATTAACCGGAGGCCTAGCCAAGAATTGCTATTTTTTGCCTATTTCAGTGTTTCAAAGAAAAGGAATATCAAACGGAGTCGAAACAGAACGAAATCAACTAGAGAAGTTACTTTTGGAAGGAAAGCTACCGGAAAAGCTTGGAGTGCACGTCAGGAAATATAAGAAATCTCCAGGCAGCTTCACTTAGATGCATCATCTTCGGCTAGGAGTCAGCTTGAAGAACGACCTTCTCAGGTTAATTCTTGGGTCAGTGTTTCAGCTTTCCTCCATTGGTTCGTAAAAACCGCATGGTAACTTGACTTTATAGAGAAGCTGCTACACTATAACTTTGGTTTAATCTGTCGATAATGCCCATGAGTATATTCTTAATGTATGTTTGACCAGATTGTTTTAACTTGTGTTGTTCCTATGCTTCAGGAGACTGCAACTGACATGCTGGATGGGGAATAACCAAATTTGTGGACAAAGCCAAAGAGTTCATCGCAAGGGGTGGTGTTCAGGATATATACACAAAAGAGGAAACATTTTTTGTACAGAACCAAATTATATGATGTAATTGACCACTATTTCTAAGAAATGTTCATGTATTAAGTACATTTTATTGTGTCACTTTTTTTGAGGGATAGCTTTATTCATCAAACATCACAAAGTGTGCGATAGAGTTCATCAAACCAGGCTTTATTGTGTCACCTATGTTTACCTTCTTTTTTACGGTGTCGCCTATGTTTACCTTCTTTTTAGCGTAAGCTATTTGGACTTTCTAATTGCAGGCTCAGTTATTTGACCCACCGATGTTCTAATTTGTTGCATAATTACATTAAGAAACTATTTACATTTTATTCTTTGTTTGTATTTTTTTAAACTTATGCCTCCATGTTCCTGAATAACATAACAAATTATGCATGCTCAAGTATATATTTTGAAGGACAAGTCTATTCTTTTTTATAAAAATAATTACAATTCGTGTCCTATGTGATTGCTCAAGCCTATAGTAACCTATTCATGTCACACAAATATTTTCTTTTTCCAAACCCATTGCCAAAAAATACAACCATGCCAACTTTACTCTCTCATCATAGTGGGCATATTTTCAAACTGAACATATTCATATTATGCAATTTTCCTTTTCCCAGACTATTATTTCACAACGTAATAAACATGTTTAAAAAATAGCATGATTTAGCAGAAGGTCCTTGCAGCATGGAACTATTTTCATCGATAGCATGTCTTCAGCGGGTCTCTGTGCCATTTGGCGCAACGGGTCATCTAGTAGTCAAAATAAAGCCTTTACCAAACATATCGTTGATGCTTTGATGCAATCTTATGAAGAAAAACCTGAGTTGGAAGTTTCTATCCCTAGAAAACTTTATGATGAGTGGGAACCTACTGTTAAAATTATGATTAAAGATCATGAATTATATGGCTTGTGTGATTTGGGTGCTAGTGTTTCCATGATTCCAAAGACTTTGTGTGATTTGCTAGGTTTCCGTGATTTTGATGATTGCTCTTTAAACTTGCACCTTGCAGAATCAACTATTAAGAAACCTATGGGAATAATTAATAATGTTCTTATTGTTGCAAATTGGAATTATGTGCCCGTGGATTTTATTGTTCTTGACATATATTGCAATCCTTCATGTCCTATTATTCTTGGTAGACCTTTCCTTAGAAGGCCTGGTGCAATTATTGATATGAAGGAAGGGAATATTAGATTCCAATTTCCGTTAAGGAAAGGCATGGAACACTTCCCTAGAAAGAAAATTAAATTACCTTATGAATCTATTATGAGAGCCACTTATGGATTGCCTTCCAAAGATGGCAATACCTAGATCTATCTTTGCTTTCATGCCTAGCTAGGGGCGTTAAACGATAGCGCTTGTTGGGAGGCAACCCAATTTTATTTTTATTCTTTGCTTTTTTCTCCTGTTTAGTAATAAATAATTTATCTAGCCTCTTATTCGGTTGTGTTTTCGTGTTTAATTAGTGTTTGTGCCAAGTAGAACCGTTGGGAAGACTTGGGGAAAGTCTTTTTAATCTTGCTGTAAAAAACAGAAACTTTAGCGCTCACGAGAACTGCTGCCATTTTTATTTCGAAAGTGGTATTTAGTTAATTATTTTTTCAGATGATTATTAGATAAATTCCTCAAGTCCAGCAATTTATTTTAGAATTTTTGGGGTACCTGATCTTGCGTTAGCTACAGATTACTACAGACTGTTCTGTTTTTGGCAGATTCTGTTTTCCATGTGTTGTTTGCTTATTTTGATGGATCCATGGCTAGTAAAATAGTTTATAAACCATAGAGAAGTTGGAATAAAGTAGGTTTAACACCAATATAAATAAATAATGAGTTCATTACAGTACCTTGAAGTGGTGTTTTGTTTTTCTTTCGCTAACAGAGCTCACGAGATTTTCTACTTTAAGTTTTGTGTTGTGAACTTTTCAAGTTTTGGGTAAAGATTTGATGGATTATGGAACAAGGAGTGGCAAGGGCTTAAGCTTGGGGATGCGCATGGCACCCCCAAGATAATCTAAGGACACCTAAAAGCCAAAGCTTGGGGATGCCACGGAAGGCATCCCCTCTTTCGTCTACTTCTATCGGTAACTTTACTTGGAGCTATATTTTTATTTACCACATGATATGTGTTTTGCTTGGAGCGTATTGTATTATTTTAGTCTTTATTTGTTAGTTTTCCACAATCATCCTTGATGCACACACCTCTTTGAGGGAGACACTCATGATTCGAAAATTGTTGGAATACTCTATGTGCTTCACTTATATCTTTTGAGTTATATAGTTTTTGCTCTAGTGCTTCACTTATATCTTTTATAGCACGTTGGTAGATTTGTTTTATAGAAACTTTTGTTCTCTCATGCTTCACTTAGATTATTTTGATAGTCCTACAAAACAGCATGGTAATTTGCTTTAATTATGTTAGGCATTCAAGATTAATAATAAAATTTTCTTATGAGTGTGTTGAATACTATGTGAAGTTTGAAACTTGATAATTGTTTTGAGATATGGAGATGGTGATATTAGAGTCGTGCTAGTTGAGTAGTTGTGAATTTGAGAAATGCTTGTGTTGAAGTTTGTGATTCCCGTAGCATGCACGTATGGTGAACCATTATGTTAAGAAGTCGGAGCATGATGTATTTATTGATTGTCCTCCTTATGAGTGGCGGTCGGGGACGAGTGATGGTCTTTTCCTACCAATCTATCCCCCTAGGAGCATGCGCATAGTACTTTGCTTCGATAACTAATAGATTTTTGCAATAAGTATGTGAGTTCTTTATGACTAATGTTGAGTCCATGGATTATACGCACTCTCACCCTTCCACCATTGCTAGCCTCTCTAATACCACGCACCTTTCGCCGGTATCATACACCCACCATATACCTCCCTCAAAACAGCCACCATACCTACCTATCATGGCATTTCCATAGCCATTCCAAGATATATTGCCATGCAACTTTCCACCGTTCCGTTTACTATGACACGCTCCATCATTGTCATATTGCTTCACATGATCATGTAGTTGAGATTTTAGTTGTGGCAAAGCCACCGTTCATAATTCTTTCATATAAGTCACTCATGCATCATTGCTATCCTGGTACACTGCCGGAGGCATTCATATAGAGTCATACTTTTTTATAGTATCGAGTTGTAAATAAATAGAAGTGTGATGTTCATCATTCATAGAGTATTGTACCAAAAAAAAAAGAGAAAGGCCAAATAAAAAAAGAAGGCCAAAAAAGAGAATAAATAAAAAGGGGCAATACTACTATCTTTTTTTCCACACTTGTGCTTCAAAGTAGCACCATGATCTTCATGATAGAGAGTCTCCTATGTTATCACTTTCATATACTAGTGGGAATTTTTCATTATAGAACTTGGCTTGTATATTCCAACGATGGGCTTCCTCAAAATGCGCTAGGTCTTCGTGAGCAAGCAAGTTGGATGCACACCCACTTAGTTTCTTTTTGTTGAGCTTTCATATACTTATAGCTCTAGTGCATCCGTTGCATGGCAATCCCTACTCACTCACATTAATATCTATTGATGGGCATCTCCATAGCCCGTTGATACACGTAGTTGATGTGAGACTATCTTCTCCTTTTTACCTTCTCCACAACCACCATTCTATTCCACCTATAGTGTTATGTCCATGGCTCACGCTCATGTATTGCATGAACATTGAAAAAATTTTAGAACACCAAAAGTATGAAACAATTGCTTGGCTTGTCATCAGGGTTGTGCATGATTTGTATACTTTGTGTGGTCAACATGGAGCATAGCCAGACTATATGATTTTGTAGGGATAACTTTCTTTGGCCATGTTATTTTGAAGAGACATAATTGCTTAGTTAGTATGCTTGAAGTATTATTATTTCTAGGTAAATATTAAACTTTTGTCTTGAATCTTTCGGATCTGAATATTCATACCACAATTAAGAGAATTACATTGAAATTATGCCAAGTAGCATTCCACATCAAAAATTCTGTTTTATCATTTACCTACTCAAGGACGAGCAGGAATTAAGCTTGGGGATGCTTGATACGTCTCCAACGTATCTATAATTTTTGATTGTTCCATGCTATATTATATCCTGTTTTGGACATTATTGGTATTTATTATACACTTTTATATTATTTTTGGGACTAACCTATTAACTCGAGGCCCAACCCAGAATTGCTGTTTTTTTTGCCTATTTTAGGGTTTCGCAGAAAAAGGATATCAAACGGAGTCCAAACGGAATGAAACTTTCGGTAACGTGATTTTTGGAACTAACATGATCCAGAGGACTTGGACCCTACGTCAAGCAATCAACGAGGAAGTCACGAGGTAGGGGGGCGCGCCTACCCCCCCAGGCGCGCCCTCCACCCTCGTGGGGCCCATGTTGCTCCACCGACGTACTCCTTCTTCCTATATATACCTACGTACCCCCAAACTACCAGATACGAAGCCAAAACCCTAATTCCACCGCCGTAACTTTCTGTATCCACGAGATCCCATCTTGGGGCATTTTCTGGAGCTCCGCCGGAGGGGGTATCGATCACGGAGGGCTTCTACATCAACACCATAGCCTCTCCGATGAAGTGTGAGTAGTTTACTTCAGACCTACGGGTCCATAGTTATTAGCTAGATGGCTTCTTCTCTCTTTTTGGATCTCAATACAAAGTTCTCCCCCTCTCTTGTGGATATCTATTCGATGTAATCTTCTTTTGCGGTGTGTTTGTTGAGATCGATGAATTGTGGGTTTATGATCAAGTTTATCTATGAACAATATTTGAATCTTCTCTGAATTCTTTTATGTATGATTGGTTATCTTTGCAAGTCTCTTCGAATTATCAGGTTGGTTTTGCCTACTAGATCGATCTTTCTTACAATGGGAGAAGTGCTTAGCTTTGTGTTCAATCTTGCGGTGTTGTTTCCCAGTAACAGTAGGGGCAGCAAGGCACGTAATGTATTGTTGCCATCGAGGATAACAAGATGGGGTTTATATCATATTGCATGAGTTTATCCCTCTACATCATGTCATCTTGCTTAAAGCATTACTCTGTTCTCTTGAACTTAATACTCTAGATGCATGCTGGATAGCGGTCGATGTGTGGAGTAATAGTAGTAGATGCAGGCAGGAGTCGGTCTACTTGTCTCGGGCGTGATGCCTATATACATGATCATACCTAGATATTCTCATAACTATGCTCAATTCTGTCAATTGCTCAACAGTAATTCGTTCATCCACCGTAAAATACTTATGCTCTTGAGAGAAGACACTAGTGAAACCTATGGCCCCGGGTCTATCTTTATCATATTAATCTCCTACTACTTAGTTATTTCCTTTGCTCTTTACTTATGATACCTTGGTTCTCAAAAACTGAGGGAAATACTTATGCTGCTCTACTGCATCACCCTTTCCTCTTCGAGGGAAAACCAATGCAGTGCTCAAGAGGTAGCAATGAAGCATCCTCGTCCCTAAAAGGTCCAATGAGTTAGCATATGGTCCTACTGGTACCATTCTAGTGGAGCACACCGTTCAAGTCTACTTCAAAGTTGGAGCATATGAAGGCACATTGGAGTGTGATGTGGTTCCGATGCCCATTTGCCACCTACTTGGATGACCTTGGAAAATCGACTATGTCGTCATCCACAACGGATGAACCAATCACTATAGCTTCAAGATGAAGTGAAAGGAGTATGTGTTGGAAATATGACCTAGAGGTAGGTTATAATTATATTTCCTTTTTCATGATAATCGTTTATTATCCATGCTATAATTGTATTGATCGGAAACTCAAATACATGTGTGGGTACATAGACAACAACATGTCCCTAGTGAGCCTCTATCGGACTAGCTTGTTGATCAAAGATGGCTATGGTTTCCCAGTAATAGACATGAGTTGTCATTTGATGACGGGATAACATCATTAAGAGAATGATGTGATGGACAAGACCCAAACTATGAATGTAGCATATGATCGTGTCAAGTTTATTGCTATCGTTTTCTACATGTCAAGTATATGTTCCTATGACCATGAAATCATGCAACTCATTGACACCAAAGGAGTACCTTGTGTGTACCAAATGTTGCAAGGTAACCGAGTGACTATAAAGGTGCTCTACAGGTATCTCCGAGGGTGTCTATTGAGTTGGCATGGATCAAGACTGGGATTTGTCACTCCGTATGATGGAGAGGTATCTCAGGGCCCACTTGGTAATACAGTATCACAATGAGCTTGCAAGCAATGTGACTAATGAGTTAGCCATGAGATCTTGTATTACAGAACAAGTAAAGAGACTTGACGGAAACAAGATTGACCTAGGTATGGAGATACCGACGATCTAATCTCAGGCAAGTGACATACCGATAGATAAAGGGAACTACCTATGGGATTAGCTGAATCCTTGACATCAAGGTTCGACCGATAAGATCTTCGTAGAATATGTGGGAACCAATATGGACATCCAGGTCCCGCTATCGCTTATTGACCGTAGAGGTGTCTCGGTCATCTCTACATAGTTCTCGAACCCACAGGGTCTACACACTTAACGTTTGGTGACGATATAAGTATAGTTGAGTCATTATGGCGGTTACCGAAGTTTGTAGTCCTGGATGAGATCCCGGATGTGATGAGGAACTCCGGAATGGTTTGGAGGTGAAGATCAATATATTGGACGAAGGGTATTGGAGTTCGGAATTATTCTCGGGGTACCGGGTGATGACCAGCGTCACCAAAAGGGGTTTCAGGGGGCCCCGGCAAGTGTTGGGGGCCCATGGGCCAAGGGGAGGGGGTAAACCATCCCACGAAGGGGCTGAGCGCCCCCCTCACCCCATCTCACGTAACCAGGAGGGTTGGGGGCGTTCCCCTAGGGATTCCCACCTCCCGGCTTGCGGGGCAAGTCACCCTAGCGGAGATCCCATCTACCCTGGCCGCCCCCTAGGGGAAACCCTAGGGGCGCCACCTCTCCTACCTCCCCCTAAATATAGAGAGGTGGAGAGAGGGCAGCCGACCCCAAAGAGCACATCTCCACGCCACGACGCTGCCTCACCTCTCCCTCATATCCCTCTTCCTCTCCATAGTGCTTAGCGAAGCTCTGCTGAGATTCCGCCACCACCACCGCCACCACACCGTCGTGGTGCTGGAGGACTCAAGCTACTACTTCACCATCACTCACTGGATCAAGGAGGTGAAGGCATCATCAAGCCGTACGTGTGTTGAATGCGGAGGTGCCATCTGTTTGGCACTTGTATCGAGAGTTCGTGGGACGGATCGTGATTGGGTCGTGAAGACGCTAGACTACATCAACCACCTTTCTTAATGCTTCCGCTTAGCGATCTACAAGGGTATGTAGATGCAATCTCTTTTCTCGTAGATGTTCATATCCTAGATTGATCTTGGTGAGCATAGGAATTTTTTTGTTTCCCATGCAACGTTCCCCAACAGTATCTTCTACGACCCATGTCGCAAAGTGAAGTGATCATCAACAACCAAGCATCCACTTATTATGAAGAGAATAGTGAGAGAATGAGCCACCAAAAAGAGAGCGCCACAAGCCAAAATTGAGTGCCTCCACAATGAGCGACAAGAAAAACATAGTGCTTTTAGTCACCAAAAGAGGTATGAGAGATGTGTGTGAGAGCCGAATGAGTGTTCTTCACTATGTCCTAGTGTGCAAAGATGAAGCAGCAAGAACTAACACCTCTCACCATCTACCTCTAGTGTTGTTTAATCTATTGCAGGAGTTTGCAGACGTGTTTCCCGTTGAGCTACCTCCCGGACTACCTCCTCTACGCAGCATCAAACACCGCATTGACCTCATCCCCAGCACACCTCTATCGAACAAGGCACCATACAACGTTAACCCCGAAGAAACCAAGGAAATACAAAGGCAAGTACAACACCTCATTGATAATGGGCATGTACGTGAGAGCTAAAAGGGATGGTAGTTTTCGCATGTGTTCTGATTGCCATCCCATAAACGCTATCATCATTCGTTATAGGCATCCCATTCCACGCCTTGATGATATGCTATATGAGCTTAGTGGAGCCACCATTTTCTCAAAAATTGATCTTAAAATTCGCATTCAAGAGGATGATGAACGGAAAACTGCTTTCTAAAGCAAGTTTGGCTTCTATGAGTGGTTAGTCATGCCTATGGGCTTATCCAAAGCACCTAGAAATTTCATGTGTGTGATGCATTATGTTCTTCGCAAATAGATTGGCATATGTGTTGTGGTCTACTTTGATGATATACTTGTGTTTAGCGAATCTCTAGAAGATCATGTCACTCATCTTAGGGATGTTTTGCAAGTTCTTTGAAACGAGCGCCTTTATGCTAACATGGAGAAGTGCACACTTGGTGTTGACAAGCTTGTTTTCTTGGGATTTGTTATCTCTTCTAAGGATGTTCATGTTGACGAGACTAAGATTGACTGTATGAAAACTTGGCCACAACCAACCAATTTGCAACAAGTGCATAGTTTCCTTGGCCTAGCCGGTTTCTATCATCGATTCGTTAAGGACTTTAGAAATATTGCATCACCATTACATGCTTTGAGCAAGAAAAATGCACCCTTCATATGGGGACTGTCTTGGCTTTTTCATGGCACATGCCCTAGTGAAAGGACTTAGGTGTGAGGCCATCGCTATGGTGATTAGCTTGTCAGGGTTGAACGGGATGAGAGACATGAGTTTACCCAGGTTCGGCCCCTCATGATCGAGGTAATAGCCTACGTCCTGCTTTATGTTGTATTGCTTGAGTATTGATTACAAGGGAGAAGATTCACTTGACCTAGCTATCGCTTGATTGTAACTTAGTCTATCTACCCTAGGGGCTCGCCTTTATATACATGTCGAGGGACCAAGCTTACATGAGTCCGAGTCTTACTTATACTCGTGACGAGATACATCTCTAATCCGCCATATTCTCCAAGTAAGGAAAGCTCAGGGTGGCTTGCGCCTTCCAGGCCATGAACCGACATCCACAATGCTGGGCTTAAGAGTTGGCCCACTCAAGAGCCACTCGTGGGGTCTTCAATATTGGGGCCTACGGCCCATGTTCGCCTTGGGCTATTGACTCGCCACTTCTATGACCCGGCCTCAGCACGGCAGGTCATATCCCGGGGTCATATCCCCAACATCAGGCCCCATATTGTCTTGAACTTGTTCATGCCAATCTTCCTCCTCTTGATCAGGCGATCTTCTGATGAAAATCATTCTTCCTTAAGCCGCCAAATGCCAGCTCATCGAAATTTCATACTTACCAATTTTCCATCCTCTTGCTGACGCCATCCTCCATGATTGAATGAATAAATGATTACATCACTACAGATCCTTTAAACATATCTCCTTATCTTTAAAATCGAGGCGTCCGTCAAGCTGAAAAAAGTTATCATGCCACCTTATTTCTCGCGCCTGCCATTTACTGCAGCTACCTCTTCCTTTTAAATAGGTACTAGGGAGGGCAAGTTTTTACTTTTCACACTGCCCCTCCACTTCGTCTTCTTCCTTGTGCCAGGACGTTAGCAACCAAAGCTCCGCCGCGACCAGACAACATCACCAGTCATCTCAGCTAGTACCGCGGCGCTCCGCTCACATCTTTGCTCGAGCCTTGCCACGCGCCGCCGCTAGCCTCGACGGTTACCAGGTATCAACTAACCCTTCCTCTTAGATCTATATTTATGTTACCGGAGCTTTCATAGTTCGTTGGAGTTCATCTCCATTGCACCGCTATCTGCTTCATCAATCTTCCTTCTTACCCAATACATTCATAGAAGAACTGCGGCTTCGCCTTTGAGATTCATCCCTTGTGTAGATGTTACACATCGTCAATATAGCTCATGAACTATCAAGCAACCTCTGTCGCCCTAGTGTTTTTAGCTGGGTAATTTTTCTTCTTTTTCAAACTGCTCATAGAGCTTAAATTTCTTGCACTTGTAATGAAATCTGTTGTTCCAGACTTAGCAATAACTTCAATATATCTCTGCTTAGATGACCCGCCAGCATGCTGCCCGCTTATACTTCCATAATTTGACCCGCCATATTTGAACGACCTAATAGTCACCTCACCCCCATAGCTAGGGCGGCTCATAATTTCTCAATGGTTCGCCATAAACACATTTGTTGTCTTATAATCATAACTGGCCCATTACTGCTAAGATATCATGTAATCATTTAGGCGGCTTATCATTGCAGTTTTAACGTGCCATACTCTTATTCCTTGTCCGCAGTTTTTTAACCTAGCCAATCATGTCTAAACCTCCCACTTCTTGTGACTGGGTAGCCTTCCAAGTCTCAGAGCTCATGCTCAATGAGTATGTGGACATGGGGGTTTTACCGCCTAAGAAGTTATTAACTGGTGGGTTCCCGGTCCTGAGACCACTCCACAACCCGGAGAGGGTGACGTTGTAATTTTTAGGGATCACCTCCTCCGTGGTTTTTCACTTCCCGAGTCAAAAAAAAATCGGGGCGCTCTGCATGTTTACAAGCTTCATCCTCAAGATATCGGTCCCAACTCCGTCTCCAATCTGTGCCAATTTCAAGTATTCTGCAAAGTATATCTGCATGAAGATACCACTATTGATCTCTTTAAAGATTTCTTTTATATCAACCACTAGACTGAAATGACAGACGGGCCCAGTCTAGAACTTGGAGGTGTTTCCATTCAGTGGCTGAGAGATGTAACCTTTCCCTTAGTTGTACTACCAAGCCATCCCAAGGGCTAGAACTGCACTTGGTTTTATTGTAGAAACACTGCTCTGGCTAAAGAAATCCCCTTGCCGGGTTATCACCTCTACCGGCTCATTACCAGTAGCAAGCTTCCTGGTCGATTAACCACCATAGAATGCGCTCAGTATGCACACATATTTTCAAAGATAACAGCTTTAATAGGCAACGGCTTAACCGGAGTCAACTTGACCCACTGCTGGGTCTCATGGAGGATCTTGCTGCTGAGCCGACGTAGCCGGCCAAAGGCTTAATGTGCCAATACACTGGTGATGTGAAGGACCCGCAACAATATAATCAAAAACCTCTGACTGATAGGGAGATTAATGAAATGGTCAAGTCCTATGCGGATGCAGGGGGCTCGGCGAAGCTGCTGGTTCTGGCACCCTATGTGGTGCCGGAGAAGAAGGCCAAGAAGAAGGCCACGGGAACTCGAAAGAGTGCCCGACGCCAGGAGGTGTCGGGTTCATCATCCGATGACTCCAAGGCGCACTCCTCCCGTGAAGACGAGGAGGAGGAAGAAGAGACCTCTCCCCCTCCAGCGGGGGGGAGAGAAGAAAAGGAAGGCCGCCCCAACTGGGGAGGCCGAAGGGTCCAAGAAGGGGAAGACCCTTCCTCCGGACTACACCAACGCCGACGACGGTGAAGAGGAGTGGCCAAATAGGGCCAAGCCCCTAGCGAGATCGTAAGTATTCAGACACCAGAGCAATTCATAGTGTTCCTTTATTGCACAGCTCCTCCTTATGCCGAACATGACTATGCAGTCCGCCCAAGGGCGGGCTCGACGAGTCGTCGAGCGGCTCCCTGGATTCCTTGGATGTGAATTCGCTTCCGACAGCTACCTCCCCCCATCCTACGGGCGACGCCGAGGTGGCGTCCCAACAGGTTCCAAGCCAGGAAGAGTTGGTCTTGGGGCGCCGCAAGGCAACCTCTCGTACTCCAGGCGTAAAGGGGATAGAACCCCCAAGGGCTCCAAGTCCGGCCTTGAGCCGGACATCGCACCGGAACCTTCAACGGTTCCGGACTCTGGTAGGCAGTCTCCTTCCAAGAGGAGCAAGCCTACCGAGCCGGTGACCTCCGTCCAACCGGAGGTACCGGACAATTTGTTGGAGGTGCTTAACGGCGCCTCCATCGACGAGGAGCACCGCACTGTTATGTGTGCGGTGATCCAAAAGGTTCAGTCCGCCAAGAGCGGACTGACTGAAGCCTGTGCCAGCCTTCTAGCAGGCTTTGAGGTAAGTAAAAGATATGTAAAAATATTCCCGCATAGACAGTAGCCCATGATGCTCTGTTTGGCGTTCAGAAAGAAAAGCCGAATAGAGGATCTAATAACGTTCGCAGGAGTCTAACAAAAGTAAGTCAATATGCATATGCAGGCTTCGCTGCTAGCATCCGCCGCACTGACTGCGGAGGTGGGCAAGCTGAAGCAGAACCTCGAGCGGTCCGAGCAAGAGCTCGGCCTAGCCAAGCAGCAGCTCGAGGAGAAGGAAGGTAAGAAATACCTTATTGAGATATGTGAAAGGTGCAATTGCAAAAAGTGACAGGATTAACACGACTATTGTAGGGGCCACAACTGAGGTGGCGACCCTTAAGCAAGCGCTGTCTGAGGCCGAGAAGAGGGCGGCCACGGAGCGCACCGAGCGGGAGAAGCATGAGACGCAGGTTGGCGAGGTGCGGCAAGAGCTCCAGGCTCTCATGAAAAAACATGAGAGTTTGGAGCTTGACTCGAAGACGCGAGAGTCTGAGCTCGCGGCGGCCATTGAAGATGTCAAGTCTGCCAAAGCCGAAGCCCAGAAGGCCCTCCAGGAGGTTGAGGCAATAAAAAAGATAGCAGCGGGTAAGGCATTCTTTATGCAAAGCAAGCACGTAAAAGTGAATTACAATCCGGAGCTCTCCAGGAGCATTCGCAGACTTGCCCCGTAGCGTGTCGGATGCCGCCGCCTTCTACCGGGCCAAGGAGGGAAGCTCGAAGGAGAAGGTGTTCTGGTCTCAGTATGCTAAGGCCGAACACCCGGTGCCCTTAAGCGACCAGCTGAAACAGCTGTTCGAGCTCCATAAGGTGGCCGAACAGGCCATGAAGGGCCTCATAGTCCGGCTATGGCCTGGAGAGGCCATGCCTGGGAGCTACATCGGGCTGGTGAGGCGGCTGGTGGAGGCCTGTCCAAGGCTCGAAGTCATCAAGCGCTCCGTATGCATCGAGGGTGCCCGTAGGGCGCTTGCCCGTGCGAAGGTGCACTGGGGCAAGCTGGATGCTGAGAAGCTTGTGAAGGACGGGCCACCGCCGGCAAGGAGCATCGCAAGCCCGAGATGTATTATGAGGGCATTCTGAAGGGTTCCCGCCTTGTGGCGGATGAATGTTCCATGGATGTAATTTTTTAGTAAACTCGCACGTTTTGTCCTGTGCGCTGAAAACTTGTTCATGTGCGCTAAGCAATGCTTTTTGAATTTAAAATATTACCTTATGTGCAGCCGTTTATCAAATTTGAGAGATGGAGAGTCGTCGACTTCTGCCCCCATGGCACGAGTGCTGGGGTGTTCGGGATAAACATGAGCGCTCTTTTTCCCATTCTTGGGTCCTTCGAGGGAGGCGCTCAACACAACGAACAAGGCAATCGGACTATAATGCTTGAACACTCTCACTTAGCCATAGAATTCTATAATTTTAAATTTCGACGAAGCCCCTAGTGTTCGGAAGACCGAGTTCGGGGCGCTATCCACGCCTAGGCCGGGCAAAGCCAACTCCTCGCTCTAAGCGGCATAAGTCTTTAGGGACTCGAAAACCTCTCGAACAGCGACCAGCTCTCACCTCATCACGACGGTCAGTTTTAGCTTTCTCTACTGAGGTGCTTAGCCCAACTCAACTGGGGCATAATTGCAGTAGTTCTCCTAGTGCTACCTTAGCTGATATAACGGAACGTAAGGTACCAAAACATAGGAGCCGGGCAAACCCAACTATTGACCCAAGACATGATTCGGAGCCGATGCATATAATGCTATAAGTTCGGGGTGCCGCACTTGTGAAAGTGTTCAGACTTCTCACACCGTATTGTGGGGTACGTAAGCCCCTGGCGTATTGGTCGTACCAAAGTGTACGGGTGCAACATGTCATTAATGAACATATATTTGTAAAAAAGGGTAATGCAATAATAGATGGAAGGTATGCATTTTTTATTTAACAAAGCTGCGATCAAAGCAGAACGATTCAAATACTGCAATAAGCAAAAGATGGGACTATTTAACATGTCCTTTTCAGGGGCGAGCTGCGGAATGTTATGTGAAACATGTATACTGCTCGTTATAGAGACCACCTTAGAGTTCCATAGTGCGGCGTAGCTTTCTGCTTCCCTGGTTGTATCGTTTGTGCGGCAATTGTACTGCCGGACAAGCCTTCCGAAGAATGGAGTCCTGAAAATAAGAGAAAATTAAGAAATCGGCAGCCCTTAGTGCGGTTTAAGCCGCGTTTCGGGCGTGCCGTGATGGTGCCCCTCCCCTTTTTCCCATGGTATTTCCAGAGTGTTGTTATGTACGCGCAACACTGGTTTCGCAAGTTCGCGAGCGCTGGGGTTGGGTCCGCATTTCTACGCTTGCTCGGAACGTGCCCGGTGGTCTTGTTGTAGGTTACTCCGGGCGCGCTTGATGGTGTCCAGACGTTTACTAGCTGGACTGGAGAATTTCCTTGAGAGGCTGCTTTGTACTTCCGTTGCGATTGCTGCTGTATGCTCCTCTGTTCGGAGAGAGCGTTCGGTGTTTCCATTGACCATGATGACTCCTCGAGGGCCTGGCATCTTGAGCTTGAGGTATGCGTAGTGCGGCACCGCATTGAACTTGGCAAATGCGGTTCGCCCGAGCAGTGCATGATAGCCACTATGGAATGGGACTATGTCGAAGATTAACTCCTCGCTTCGGAAATTATCCGGAGATCCGAAGACCACTTCAAGTGTAACTGAGCCTGTACAGTTGGCCTCTACACCTGGTATGACGCCTTTAAAGGTTGTTTTAGTGGGTTTAATCCTCGAGGGATCGATGCCCATTTTCCGCACTATATCCTGGTAAAGTAGGTTCTGGCTGCTGCCGCCGTCCATAAGGACTCTAGTGAGGTGAAATCCGTCAATAATTGGGTGTAGAACCAATGCGGCGAATCCGCCATGACGGGTGCTAGTGGGGTGGTCCTTCGATCAAAGGTGATCGGGCAGGAAGACCATGGGTTGAACTTTGGGGCGACTGGCTCCATCGCGTATACGCCCCTTAGCGCACGCTTCCACTCCCTCTTGGGGACGTGGGTTGCGTATATCATGTTCAACGTCCGCACTTGTGGGGGAAAACCTTTCTGTCCACTATTGTTCGGCGGCCGAGGCTCCTCCTCGTCATCGCTATGCAGCCCCTTGTCTCTGCTTTCGGCATTTAACTTGACTGCATGCTTGAACACCCAACAATCCCTGTTGTTGTGATTGGCTGGTTTTTCGGGGGTGCCATGTATCTGGCATGAGCGGTCGAGTATTCGGTCCAAACTGGACGGGCCCGGAGTATTTCTTTTGAATGGCTTTTTCCGCTGACCAGGTTTAGAGCCTCTAAATCCGGCATTAACTGCCGTATCCTCAGCATTGTCGCCGTTAATGCGGCGCTTTTGCTTGTTGCGACGCGACCTGCCACTGCTGTCCTTGGTATCCAAATTACCAAGGCTCTTGATCATGTTATTGTTGCGAGCTAGCCAGTTGTCTTCTCCCGCGCAAAAGCGGGTCATAAGTGTCGTGAGGGCTGCCATAGATTTCGGCTTTTCCTGTCCTAGGTGACGTGCAAGCTACTCGTCGCGGATGTTATGCTTGAAGGCTGTTAGGGCCTCTGCGTCCGGACAGTCGATGATTTGATTTTTCTTGGTTAGGAACCGTGTCCAGAATTGTCTGGCCGATTCCTCTGGCTACTGAATTATGTGGCTAAGGTCATCGGCGTCTAGTGGTCGCACATAAGTGCCCTAGAAATTGTCGAGGAATGCGGCTTCCAGGTCCTCCTAGCAACCAATTGATTTTGCTGGCAAGCTGTTAAGCCAATGCCAAGCTGGTCCTTTAAGCTTGAGTGGGAGGTATTTGATGGCGTGTAGGTCCCGCTGGCCATGTGGATATGAAGGAGATAGTCCTCGATCCATACCGTAGGATCTGTTGTGCCATCATATGATTTGATGTTCACGGGTTTGAAACCCTTAGGGATTTGATGATCCATTACTTCATCTGTGAAGAATAGTGGGTGTGTGGCGCCTCTGTATTGGGCTATATCACGACGCAGCTCAAACGAGCTTTGTCTACTGTGTTCGGCCCGACCGGATTGACTGTATCCGGAGTGACGATTACCGTCTTGTGCCGTGGGGCGCCCACACGATGCGTAGATCGATCTTGTTTGCCTTGCCTTGTCCTCCAATATATCTCGCAGGTCTGGTGCATTTTCCCATGCCTTGGTATTTTTTGAGTGGCGCCGGGGTGCGGCTTGAGTGGAGGGCCAAGAGGCCTCTCTGTCGCGGCCACGGGGTGGCCGGTCGGCCGCATCATGCGCTGGTGATGTAGGTTTAGGTGCTTCCTCCTCTAATCGGGGTAGCAGCCTGCGCTTTGGGTAGCTCTCGGAGGGGCATTCGAGTTCATACTCTTCGGCCGCAAGGACCTCCGTCCATCTGTCGGCTAGCAAATCTTGATCAGCTCTAAGCTGTTGCTATTTTTTCTTGAGGCTGCTCACCGTGGCCATAAGCCTGCGTTTGAAACGCTCTTGTTTGACGGGATCCTCCGGCACGACAAATTCATCGTCGTCGAGGCTTGCCTCGTCTTCGGAGGGAGGCATATAATTATCGTCCTAGACCTCTCTGTCTGCCACTCTCTCATGAGGGCTGGCTTCTCCATCCTCCTGTGCTGAATTTTGCTGGAGGTGGTTGTCTTCGGCACTGTCCGGGGTGTTATTATCTCCCGTGCCGGAATCACCGTTTTTGCTTTGGCGGGATTTAGAGCGGCGCCGCTGACGCCGACGCTTAGGCTGCTTCTTGGAGGGGTCATCCTCCACTGTTCCATCGCCATTGCCTTCTTTTGGGGTGTCCACCATGTATATATCATACGAGGAGGTGGCTTTCCAGTGCCCTATAGGCGCTGGTTCTTGATCGTCTCCTGCATCGGCATCCATACCGTCGATGTCTTCGGAGTCAAAGTCGAGCATGTCGGTTAAATCATCGACAGTGGCTACGAAGTGGGTGGTGGGTGGGCTTTGAATTTCTTCATCATCCGCATCCCAACCTTGCTGACCATAGTCCGGCCAGGGCTCTCCGGATAAAGAGAGAGACTTTAGTGAATTTAGAATATCGCCGAAGGGCGAGTGCTGAAAGATGTCCACGGCGGTGAACTCCATGATCGGCGCCCAATCGGGTTCGATTGGTAGGGGCGTGGAGGGCTCGGAGTCTGGAGAGGAGTCCGGCTCCTTGGAGTCACGGGCTTCGCAGATAATAGGTCTGGTGTTCGGCTCGATCGCCATAGAGATTGCAGTCCCCGAGGCGGTGTCCAACCACCCTTCCTCGATTGGCGCAGTTGGCTCCGAATTAAGGGTCGGAGCTAATGCGGGTGCGGCCTCCAGGGCACTGTTCGGCGGTAGAGCTAGATCATGCCCATCGTGACAGTGCGGCGCGCTCGGATGCGGCTCAACCCGTCGAAGATCAAGTCTTCTCGGAGGTCGGCCGTGTAGTTCAAACTTCCAGATCTGACCTGATGGCCAGGGGCGTAGCTTTCGATCTGCTCCAGATGGCCAAGCGAATTGGACCGCAGTGCAAAGCCGCCGAATACGAAGATCTGTCCGGGGAGAAAGGTCTCACCCTAGATCGCATCGCTGTTGATGATCGGAGAAGCCATCGGGCCTAAAAGTGACGACACAGAGGAACTCTCAATGAAAGCACCAATGTCGGTGTCAAAACCGGCGGATCTAGGGTAGGGGGTCCCGAACTGTGCGTCTAGGCGGATGGTAACAGGAGGTAGGGGACACAATGTTTTACCCAGGTTTGGGCCCTCTTGACCCTATGTCCTGCTTGATTAATATTGATGATATGGGTAGTACAAGAGTAGATCTACCACGAGATCAAGGAGGCTACACCCTAGAAGCTAGCCTATGGTATCATTGTTCTTCGTCCTACGGAGTAAAACCCTCCGGTTTATATATATATCGGAGAGGGCTAGGGTTACACAGAGTCGGTTACAATGGTAGGAGATCTACATATCCGTATCGCCAAGCTTGCCTTCCACGCCAAAGGAAGTCCCTTCCGGACACGGGACGAAGTCTTCAATCTTGTATCTTCATAGTGCAGGAGTCCGGCCGAAGGTATAGTCCGGCTATCCGGACACCCCCTAATCCAGGACTCCCTCACCCACCGCAAGGTTACTTCGGATGTGATGTCCGAGGACAAGACCCATTCCTCCGTTGCTGAAGATGACGAGGAGGAGGAGGAGGAGGAGAGCGACTCTCCCCCTGATGGGGGGAGAAAGAAGAGGGCGGCCTCCACAAATCTAGAGGTGGAGGCGCCCAAGAGGGGGAAAGCCCCCTGGTGGAATACTCTGCATGGGACGTCGACAGCAGCCCGGAGCGAAGCCCCCAGACTAATCCCCTCGCAGCATCGTGAGTACTAAGAACCCACACTCATTTATTTATCCGGCCTCTTCACTCTATGGCATTAATATGGTTAATCATGTTATTGCAGTCCGGCCCATGGCAGCCCCCAGCGATACTTGTCAAGAGGCTCATTGGATTCAAAGGCAATGGCCAGCGAGACACCATCGGCCACTGGCTCTCCCAAGACCAAGGGAGATGATGAGGTACTGTCCCAAAGGACCTTCCCAGGCCAGGGAGAGGTTTAGGAGGTCGTCGTGGTGGTGCCGGGAGGCAAGACCTCGGCTTCTGGACACATGGGGGAGCAGATCCCCATGGAGACTGGAGGCCTCGATTAGGTCGGCCCCTAGTCGAATACAATTCCGGAGACCCATGCGGCTCCGGAATCTGGCGAGCAACCTCCTACAAAGAAGGGGGTGTGTCTGTCCCACCGGTGACCTCTGTCCAACCAGAGGCACCGGATAATCTACAGGAAGCGCTACGAGGCGCTTCCATTGTGGAAGAACACCGTATCTTTATGGGTGCTACCTCTTGAGCAATGTGTTGGTTTTCCCCGAAGAGGAAGGGATGATGCATCAAAGTAGCGTAAGTATTTCCCTTAGTTTTTGAGAACCTAGGTATCAATCCAGTAGGAGGCTACGCACGAGTCCCTCGTAACTGCACAAAACAAATAAATCCTCGCAACCAACGCGAATAGGGGTTGTCAATCCCTACACGGCCACTTACGAGAGTGAGATCTGATAGATATGATAAGATGATATTTTTGGTATTTTTGTGATAAAGATGCAACGTAAAATAAAGGCAAAGTAAAAAAGCAAAGGAAATAACTAAGTAGTAGGAGATTAATATGATGAAGATAGACCCGGGGACCATAGGTTTCACTAGTGGCTTCTCTCGAGAGCATAAGTATTCTATGATGGGTGAAAAAATTACTGTTGACCAATTGACAGAATTGAGCATAGTTATGAGAATATCTAGGTATGATCACGTATATAGGCATCACGTCTGAGACAAGTAGACCGACTCCTGCCTGCATCTACTACTATTACTCCACTCATCGACCGCTATCCAGCATGCATCTAGAGTATTAAGTTAAAAACAGATTAACGCCTTAAGCAAGATGACATGATGTAGAGGGATAAACTCATGCAATATGATGAAAACCCCATATTGTTATCCTCGATGGCAACAATACAATATGTGCCTTGCTTCCCCTACTTTCACTGGGAAAGGACACCGCAAGATTGAACCCAAAGCTAAGAACTTCTCCCATTGGAAGAAAGATCAATCTAGTAGGCCAAACCAAACTAATAATTCTAAGAGACCTGCAAAGATAACCAATCATACATAAAAGAATTCAGAGAAGATTCAAATATTGTTCATAGATAGACTTGATCATAAACCCACAATTCATCGGTCTCAACAAACACACCGCAAAAAGAAGATTACATCGAATAGTTCTCCACAAGAGAGGGGGAGAACATTGTATTGAGATCCGAAAAGAGAGAAGAAGCCATCTAGCTACTAAATATGGACTTGTAGGTCTGAGGTAAACTACTCACACTTCATCGGAGAGGCTATGGTGTTGATGTAGAAGCCCTCCATGATCGATGCCCCCTCCGGTGGAGCTCCGGAACAGGCCCCAAGAAGGGATCTCGTGGATACAGAAAGTTGCGGCGGTGGAATTAGGTGTTTGGCTCCGTATCTGATCGTTTGGGGGTACGTAGGTATATATAGGAGGAAGGAGTACGTCGGTGGAGCAACAGGGGGCCCACGAGGGTGGAGGGCGTGCTTGGGGGGGGGGGTAGGCGCGCCCCCTACCTCGTGGCCTCCTCTTTTGTGTCTTGACGTAGGGTCCAAGTCTCCCGGGTCTTGTTCGTTGAGAAAATCATGTTCCCGAAGGTTTCATTCCGTTTGGACTCCGTTTGATATTCCTTTTCTTCGAAAGCCTAAAACAGGCAAAAACAGCTATTCTGGGTTGGGCCTCCGGTTAATAGGTTAGTTCCAAAAATAATATAAAAGTGGAAAATAAAGCCCAATAATGTCCAAAATAGTAGATTATATAGCATGGAGCAATCAAAAGTTATAGATATGTTGGAGACGTATCAATGGGTATGGTGATTGAGAAGGTTCAGTCCGTCAAGAACGGACTGACTGAAGCCTGCAGCGGCTTGCTGACAGGTTTTGAGGTAAGCGGCATTTAACCGAGAAAATCTCAATATAGACAATAGCCCTTGAGACACTGTCCGATGTTCAGAAAGAGAAGCCGGACAGAGGATCAATGAAATTTCACAGGAAACTAACTAAAATGTGTCCGATGTGAATAAGAAGGCTTCGCTGCTGGCCACGACCTCTCTAAAAGTGCAACTATCCCTAGGTGGTTTTGGTAATTCATAAAAACATATAGCACATTGAGCTAATGCTATTCCAAGATGACTATTTCAGGAAAGCTCAATGATTGGCATAGCATGGATGTGAAAGTGGAACCCTCAAAATGCTAAGGACAAAGGATTGGCTCAAGCTCAAAAGCTCAAGACTCTTCATTTTATATTTTAGTGATCCAAGATCACATTGAGTCTTTAGGAAAAGCCAATACTATCAAGGAGGGATGAGGTGTTGCTTAATGAGCCTCTTGCTTCATGTGCTTAATGATATGCTCCAAAACCCTCAACTACTTTCCCATATCCACAAATGACCTAAACCCTAAGCCAAACTCGGTCATACCGATTCTTTCTATCCGGCGCCACCGAGTTTCACTTGTCATAAGCCACTGCCAAACCCTAGCAATTCGGTTCTACCGATAGGGATCTCGGTCTCACCGAGATGGGATTGCAAACTCTCTGTTTCCCTTTCATAACTTTTCGGTCTCACCGAAAGAGCGGATCGGTCCCACCGAGATTGCAATGTAAATTCAGTGTTTCCTTTTTGTAACTTTTCGGTCTCACCGAAAGAGCAAATCGGTCCCACCGAGTTTGCCTGACCAACTCTCTGGTTAGCTTATTACCAAAATCGGTCTCACCGAGTTTGTGTAATCGGTCTCACCGAGATTACGTTATGCCCAAACCCTAACCATATCGGTCCTACCGAGTTGCATGTCAGTCCCACCGAAAATCTCTAACGGTCACTAGGTTTACCTTTTCGGTCCGACCGAGTTTGTTGATTCGGTCCCATCGAGATTGGAAAACTGTGTGTAACGGTTGGATTTTGTGTGGAGGCTATATATACCCCTCCACCTCCTCTTCATTCGTGGAGAGAGCCATCAGAACACATACACAATTCCAACTCATATGTTCTGAGAGAGAACCACCTACTCATGTGTTGAGACCAAGATATTCCATTCCTACCATATGAATCTTGATCTCTAGCCTTCCCCAAGTTGCTTTCCACTCAAATCTTCTTTCCACAAAATCCAAATCCTATGAGAGAGAGTTGAGTGTTGGGGAGACTATCATTTGAAGCACAAGAGCAAGGAGTTCATTACACACCATTTGTTACTTCTTGGAGAGTGGTGTCTCCTAGATTGGCTAGGTGTTACTTGGGAGCCTCCTACAAGATTGTGGAGTTGAACCAAGGAGTTTGTAAGGGCAAGGAGATCGCCTACTTCGTGAAGATCTACCACTAGTGAGGCAAGTCCTTCGTGGGCGATGGCCATTGTGGGATAGACAAGCTTGCTACTTTGTGGACCCTTTGTGGGTGGTTGCTTCTTCGTGGACCCTTCATGGGTGGAGCCCTCCGTGGACTCGCACAACCGTTACCCTTCGTGGGTGGAGCCCTCCGTGGACTCTCGCAACCGTTACCCTTCGTGGGTTGAAGTCTCCATCAACGTGGATGTAGGATAGCACCACCTATCCGAACCACGGGAAAAACATCCATGTCTCCAATTGCGTTTGAATTCTCCAAACCCTTCCCTTTACATTCTTGCAAGTTGCATGCTTTACTTTCCGCTGCCAATATACTCTTTGCATGCTTGCTTGAATTGTGTGATGATTGCTTGACTTGTCCTACAATAGCTAAAATCTGCCAAGGACTAAAATTGGGAAAAGGTTAAGTTTTTATTTGGTCAAGTAGTCTAATCACCCCCCCCTCTAGACATACTTTCGATCCTACACTCTCACACTGCCGAAGTCTCTAGACTAAAGTAGAGACTGGAGCGGGCCGAGGAGGAACTCTGCCAAGTGAGGAAGCAGCTGGAAGTCCAGCAAGGTATGCAATGGCTCACTATATATTCGGAAACAGTAAATGATGTATACTGACCGTAGTGTCATTATATGTGTAGGGGCGACAACCGAGGTCGAGGCCCTGAAAATGGCCCTGGCCGAAGCCGAGGGGAAAGCTATCAAGGAGCAGGCCGCTCGCAAGAAGCTGAGGGCCCGGCTGAACGAGGTCCACCAAGAGCTCCAGGACGCGTTGAAGAAGTACGAGACCCTGGAGGGCGATGTTTCGGATCGAGAGACCGAACTCTCCAAGGCTCGTCAAAGCGCGGAAGCAGCCCGGGTTGAAGCCCAGGGTGCCCTCCAGGAGATCCAAGAGGCCAGGAAGATCGCATCGGGTAAGGCGTTTAGTATGCAAAGCAAGTATATGAAGAAGAAGTATTTCTTACTAACCCGGATTTGGAGTTCTCCAGGAGCCTTCGCAGATCTGCCGCGCAGTGTGTCCGACGCCGCGGAGTTCTTCCGAGCCGAAGAAGGGAGCTCCATGGAGAAATTGTTCTGGTCGCAGTACCTTGCACCAGAGCCTCTCGTGCCCTTCACCGATCAGCTAAAACAGCTGGTGGAGCTGCATAGGGTGGCCGAACTGGCCATGATGGATTTGATAATCCGGTTGTGGCCTGCCGAAGCTATGCCCGGCAGCTACTTCGGTCTTGTGAAGCGGCTGGTGAACGCCTATCCTCGGCTGGACGCCTCAAGCGATCATCCTGTGTTGAAGGTGAGCGCATGGCCATCGCCCGCTGCAAGATGTGGTGGGCGAAGATGAATGCCGTCGAGCTGACCAAAGGGCCGCCAGAGGGCAAGGAGCACCGCACACCCGAGCGCTATTTTGCAGATGTCCTAGAGGGGTCTCGCATTGTAGCAATGTAGTCTTCGCAGGATAATATCTTTGAATGAATGTATTCAAGTTCCTTCTGCTTTGTATGATAGAACAAAGTGGGGTTGTAATATAATGCTTGTTATGTTTTAAATTTTACCTCTCGTGCGGCTGTGTTGTATGAAATTTGAGTGTTGCCCAGTCATCGGCTTCTGCCCCCATGTAGGAAATACGGAGGTGTTCAGGATGGAATCTAAACAATCTTGATCCAATTATATGGTCCTTGAAGGAGTTGTTTAGCGCAATGAATCGGTCAATCAGACTATGCGGCTTGAACGCCCTCACTTAGCCATAGGATTTTGACAATAAAACATAGGCACAGCCCCTAGTATCCGAACCAGAGTGCTATAAGCGTCTGATTGGGAAGTACCGATCCTTCATGTAATGTGGAAGAAATCTCCAACGATTTGCAACCTCCGAACAGCTGACTGGCTCTCGCCGCATCATGACAGTCAGGTTTTGGCTTTCTCTATTGAGGTGCTCCTTTGGATAAACCAAGGCACAATTGTAGTAGTTCTCCCTTTACTACCTTAGCTGATATAGCGGAACACAAGGTAGCAAGCACAGGAACCGGGCAACCCAACTATTGACCAAAGACATGATTCGGAGCCAATGCATATAGTGCTAAATTCGGGGTGCCGAACTATACTATAAAAAGTGTTCAGACTTTTGTTGCCGTAGTGTGGGGTGCTATGAAGCCCCTAGCAAACATCAAACGTACCAAAGTGTATGGGTGCTACCTGATGGGGTTACCCTCAGGGAAGAAGAAGAGAAAAATAAGAAAGAAAAATAAAGAAAATAGAAAGGGTGCAAAAGGTGATAAGATGGGGCTTTAAAGATCTAGCCGTGAACTATTTTCATTGTAATTTGATTAATACATCGAGGCGCATTGATACAAGTAGTGCAATAAGCAACAGGCTATTTAATATGCCAAAAACCAAGGGAGAGCTACATGTGGGTCCTGAAAAACAGGTAGAGTGATTGTTAACGAAACCACCTTGAAAATCCCCCGTACGTCTGCGTTTCTCGCCGTCTTGGTGTGTTTATCCTTCAAGAGGGCTGGTGATCAGGCCATCCGATGGCGCCTATGGTATTGAAACCTAATAAGGAAACAAAAAAATTGGAAGTATGTGTGTATCCGGTGTCAGTTAAGCCGTACTGTGGATCACAAACTAGCTATGCCTCCGTCGATGCCCATGTAATTTTGAGTGCGTAGTTATGTACGTGCGGTGCAAATGCCACTACTTGACCAAGACTGAGATGGAGGCCGAATTGCTAGTCTAGCTCCTGACGAGCCGAGCTATCCTGCTGCAGGGTAGTTCGGACCTTCTTGACGGTGTCCGTGGGCTCGGCAGCCGAATTATGGTTCTGCTTGACAAGGCCGCTCTGTACTTCAACTGCTAAGGCAGCTGTGTGCTCTTTTGTACAGAGGGAGCGTTCCGTATTTCCATTGACTGTTATGACGCCACGTGCACCGGGCATCTTGAGCTTGAGATAAGCATAGTGTGGCACTACGTTGGATCAGGCGAATGCGGTCCGTGCGAGTAGTGCATGATAGCCACTACGAAAGGGGACTATGTCGAAGATTAACTCCTCGCTTCGGAAATTGTCCGGAGATCCGTAGACAACCTTGAGCATGATTGAGCCCGTACAGCGGGCCTCTACACCTGGTATGAATCCTTTGAAGGTAGTCTTTGTGGGTTTGATCCGTGATGGATAAATGCACATTTTGCTCACTGTATCCTGATAGAGCAAGTTGAGGCTACTGCCACCGTCCATTAGGACTCGTGTCAGGTGGAACCCATTAATTGTTGGGTCCAGGACCAGTGCGGCTGAACCGCCGTGACGGAAACTGGTCAGATGATCCCAACGATCAAAAGTGATCGGGCATGACGACCATGGATTAAATTTTGGGGCGACTGGCTCTATCGCGTAGACGTCCCTAAGTGCGCGCTTGCGCTCCCTCTTGGGGATGTGGGTAGCGTATATCATGTTCACCGTTTTGACCTGAGGGGGAAACTTCTTCTGTCCCCCTGTGTTTGGCGGCCGGGGCTCCTCCTCGTCGTCTTCGCTTTGCGATCCCTTATCCTTGTTTTCGAAATTTAACTTGTCGGTCTGTTTAAAAACCCAGCAATCTCTGTTGGTATGATTGGGTGGTTTGTCTGGGGTGCCATGAATCTGGCACGGGCGATCGAGTATGCGGTCCAGGCTAGATTGTCCCTGATTGTTTCTTTTGTATGGTTTCTTCCGCTGGCTGGACTTGGAGCCGCTGATTCCGGCGTTGACTGTAGTGTCGTCAGTATTATCACCATTTCTTCGGCATTTGTGTCTGTTACGTCGGAGCTTGCCATTGCTGTTTTTGACCTCGGAGAGGCCTGTCTCGCTGGCTGTGTTTTTGCTACGAGCCAGCCAACTATCCTCACCTGCGCAAAAGCGGGTCATGAGTGCCGTAAGAGCTGCCATAGATTTTGGCTTTTCTTGGCCGAGGTGGCGGGCGAGCCATTCATTGCGGATGCTATGCTTAAAGGCTGCTAGGGCTTCGGCATCTAGACAGTCGACGATCTGGTTCTTTTTGGATAGGAACCTAGTCCAGAATTTCCTAGCTGACTCTCCAGGTTGTTGAACTATGTGTCTTAAGTCCTCGGCGTCTAGTGGCCGGACATATGTACCTTGGAAGTTGTCGAGGAAGGCTTCTTCCAAGTCCTCCTAGCTGCTAATAGAATTTTCAGGCAGGCTATTTAACCAGTGCCGAGCTAATCCTTTAAGCTTTAGCGGGAGGTATTTGATAGCATGGAGGTCGTCACCGCGGGCCATGTGGATGTGGAGGATAAAGTCCTCGATCCATACCGCGGGATCAGTTGTCCCGTGTATGATTCAATATTCACGGGTTTGAACCCTTCGGGGAATTCGTGATCCATTACTTCATCAGTGGAGCAAAGAGGGTGTGCGACGCCTCTATATCTGGCCGCATCGCGACGTAGCTCCGATGGAGTCCGTCTGCAGTTGTCGGCTCGGGCATGACTAGGTTTGTCACGTACGAATAGGTAGCCATCATCGCATGTCGAGGAATGTCCTCGCGATCCGTAAATCGATCGGGTATATCCTGCTCTGCTATCCAGGGTCTGCCGGAGGTCGTATGTATGACCCCGAACTGTTTTGTCTCTAATTTTGTGTGGCAGTGGGGCAGGCTGTTGTTCGGCTTGAGTTGCCACTCTATCCCGACCATGTGGAGGTCGGCCCGCTGCACTGTCCCGACCACGTAGTGGTCGGTTAGCCGCATTACGTGAGGGAGGCATGGGCTCCGGTGCCTCTTCATTGAATTGAGGTAGCAACCTTCGCTTCGGGTAACTCTTGGCTGGGCGTTTGAGGCCGTATTCTTCGGCTGCCAGGACATCAGTCCACCTATCGATGAGTAGATCTTGGTCAGCTTGAAGCTGCTGCTGCTTCTTTTTCAGGCTCCTTGCGGTGGCTATTAGCTGGCGCTTGAAGCGCTCCTACTAGAGAGGTTCCTCAGGCACGATGAAATCTTCGTTGTCGAGTCTTTCCTCATCCACGGAGAGCGGACTGTAACTACCGTCCTCCGAGTCGTTGGGCCTGGCCTGTTCGTCGGGGCTAGCTTGCCTGTTTTCTTGCTCCTTCTGTTCGGATGTTACCTCAGCAAGGTCTTCATTGTTTTCGGCGTCATCCGGAGTATTATTTTCTCCGGTTCCAGCATTGCTGTCTTTTGAACGACGTGACTTAGAGCACCACCGAGGACACCGGCATTTTTGCTGTATCTCAGGAGGTTTATTCTCGACTGGATTTTCTTTGTCATTGTCATTGGTTGTTTTGGGTGTGTCCACCATGTACACATCATACGAAGAAGTGGTTGTCCAGCGTCCAGTAAATGGTGGATTTTGGTTTTGCTCCTCATCATCGTCGTCGTCAATACCGTCAATGTCTTCGGAATCATAATCAAGCGTGTTGGTTAAATCCTCGACCATGGCTATGAAGTGGGTGGCGGGTGGGAAGCAAAATTCTCCATCATCAGCCCCTAGTTCGAACCGGAAATAGTTCGGATGTGAGTCCCCCACCAAGGACATGTTCTTTAATGAGTTTAGCACGTCACCCAAAGGCGAGTGCTGGAAGATGTCTGCGGCGCTGAATTCGAGGATCGATAAACGATCAAGTTCGGCGTCCGTGGATTCACAAGGTTCGAAACTTATTGCCGAAGATGAGTCCGGAGTTCCGGTGACACAGATATCGTGTGAGGTTAAGTCCATGTGCGGCTCCAACGTGGGGGAATCTGTGGCCTCCGTGGTGGTGTTGAGCCTCCAGTCCTTGGATTGCGTAGTATGCTCAGGATCTAAGGCCAGGGCGGTTACAGGATCTATCTCCTGGATGCGGTCCGATGACAGATTTAGGTCATGTCCATCGGGGTAACCAAGAGTGGTTGCCGCAGTCTTCAATCTTGTGAAGATCAAGTCTCCACAGATGTCCGTAACGTAGTTCAAACTCCCAAATCTGACCTGGTGGTCAGGGGCGTAGCTATCGATCTGCTCCAGATGGCCAAGCGAGATGGCCTGCAGTGCGAAGCCGCCGAACACGAAGATCTGTCCAGGGAGGAAGGTCTCGCCTTGGACAGCATCATTGTTGACGATTGAAGGGGCCATCAAACCTTTTGGGATGGCACAGTGGAACTCTCAATGAAAGCACCAATGTCGGTGTCAAAACCGGCGGATCTCGGGTAGGGTGTCCCGAACTATGCGTCTAGGATTGATGGTAACAAGAGACGGGGGACACAATGTTTTACCCAGGTTCGGGCCCTCTCTATGGAGGTATTACCCTACGTCCCGCTTGATTGATCTTGATGAATATGAGTATTTGAAGAGTTGATCTACCACGAGATCATAATGACTAAACCCTAAAAGTCTATTCTGGCTATGATTATGAGGATTCGGCCTATCTACGTACCTAGCCCTCTGGTTTATATAGACACGGGAGGGATCTAGGATTACACAAGGTCGGTTACAGAGAAAGGAATCTTCATAGTTGGTCGCCAAGCTTGCCTTCCACGCCAAGGAGAGTCCTATACAGACACGGGTGGAGTCTTCGGTCTTTGCATCCTTACGGCCCATCAGTCCGGCCCATATCCAATAGATCAGACACCCGAGGACCCCTTAGTCCAAGACTCCCTCAGCAGCCACGCCCGACTTCAGTCCCGGACCCCCCACTAGGTTCACCTCCTGGACCGCTAAGGGCCTTGACTGGGGGTCCTCGGCGGAGGTGCAGATGCTACAAAAGCGCATCACCAACATGATAGGCAAAAATATTGGTCTCACAGATATGATTCGGGTGATGCTCTTCCGCCGGACTCTGCCTTGCCAACTCCGGGCCTCTCATATGTGGGAGTTTAATCCGGAGGAGCCAAGGACTTTGAAGCACTTCTTCAGCATGATGCACGAAGACATTTGGAAGTTGCTTTTCAAGGCCCACAAAATGTGGCCGAAGAACACCAAGGACATTGGTCTCGACATCGAGAATCCGGCCTCACCGGTAAACATGATTTTCCCGAGTACTTATTCGGTAAATAAGTTTAGACATAATATATCATCTGTCTTTCATGCAGGGATGCACGACAAAGGCAGAGCGGATCAAGTGTCTGGCACTGCTGCCTGAAGACCCTGCCACACCCCAGCTGACAAAGATGCCAGTCCCGACACCATATTAGGCTCCGGGGAAGAAGGCCAACATGAAGAAGGGCAAGGAAGCCAAGGCGGCCCCCGCCATAAGGGTCCTTCGAACACAGTGTTTGGAGAGATCGAAGCCTCCTCCTCCCATGAGGAAGTCGAGGAAGAGGAAGGGGAAGAGGAGGTGGAAAGCGACTACCCCGTAAGGGGAGAAAGAAGAAAAAGGCAGCCTTCGAAGACCCAAAGGGGAGGTGCCCAAGAGGGGGAAGATGACCCTCCAGGACAGTTCCGACTCATATGCCGAACTGGTCCCCAAAAAGCCTCCCAGGGCAAAGCCCCTAGCAGAATCGTAAGGATTTAGATACTTACAGTTTATCTTTCAGTTTTCCTGTTTGTATTATATGATTTATTATGCCATGTGCCTTTCAGCGCTCCCCACGATCTCCCGAATGTTTCATTATCGGAGGGGAGTTCTCTGCCACCTGATATGGAAGAGAGCGAGACGTCTCCACGAGCCCCTTCGCCCATCACCATGGATGACACTAAGGTGTTATCCTGAAGGACCTCTCCTAGCCGCGGAGGGGCGGGCGAGGCCGTCGAGCAAGCGCCCGAGGTTAATATATAGGTCGCCGAAGACATAGGGGAGGCGACCCCTATGACAACCTACGATGGGGACCCCCAACAATCCAGGCCCCAACCGAACACCACTCCGGAGACCAATGTGGCTCCGGGATCCGGTGAGCAGCCCCCTTCGACGGAGGGGGGAGGAGTATCAGCTCCGTCGTTGGCCTCCACTGATTCAAAGGCGCCGAACACTCTAGCGGAAGCACTGCGATGTGTTTCCATTGTGGAGGAGCACCGCACCCTGATGGGTGTGGTGGTAGAGAAGGTTCAGTCTGCCAAGAGCGGATTGAACGAAGCCTTTACCAGCCTACTAACAGGCTTCGAAGTATGTGATGTAATGCTCTAAATTCTTTTCTATATATATATACATAGGAATATGCCTATATACAGATAGTAGTCCCTTAGGCCCTGTCCGGTGGAAAAGAAACCGGACAGAAGATCCACATGAAATTTGGGAAAGCTAACATACTTCTCTGTCATTGTAACATGCTTCCCTGTTGGCGGCTACCGCCCAGGCCGTCGAAGTGTCCGAACTCAATAGGAAGCTTCGGTTGGCCGATGAAGAGATCGACCACATTAACAAGGGGTACGATGAGACGCAAGGTATGCATATAGGTTTTTAAAGTTTATTTGTTTATCATAAGTGATAGTTATATTCAGAGATTAACTCGTGAAATGTTTTGATTATGAGCATAGTTGGTGTGGCCGAGGTGGAGATCCTCAAAGGAGCCCTTGCCCAAGCCCAGAAATAGGCGAAGGCGAATAAGGCAGCCGCTGATAAAGCGACTGTAGAACTGAAGACTGAGGAGGCCGCCCGCCGCCAACATGAAGCTCGAGTGGCCGAAGTCGAGCAGTAGCTTAAGGATGCCATCCTCAAATGTGAGGATTTGGAGGAGAAGACTTCGGCCCAATCGTCCAAACTCGCCAAAGTCCTCTAGGAGGCTAAAGAGGTGCGGTTCGAGTCTTAGAGTGCTCGCTAAGAGATCCGTCAGGCAAAGCAGATAGCGGCTGGTAAGGCCTTTCTTTTGCAGAGTATATTTGGAGGTCAAAGATATTCTTTGGTTACTCAAGTGTGGAGTTCTCCAAACGAGGTTGCGGATCTGCCGAGGAGTGCCGCCGATGCAGCACAATTCTTCCGAGCCCAGGAGGGGAACTCGACCGAGAATCTGTTCTGGTCGTAGTTTCTTGTGCCGGAGCACCTGACACCTCTAAATGACCAGATGAAGTAGCTGATGGAGCTGCATAGGATGGCCGGCTTGCCCATGAAGGACTTAATAGTCCAACTCCGGCCGAACCTATCCCCGGTAGCTACTTCGGTTTGGTGAAATGGCTTATCGATGCGCGGCCCTGCATTGATGCTATAAAGCGTTCGGCCTGTATAGAGGGTGCTTGGATGACCTTTGCCCGCGTTAAGATGCACTGGGCAAAGATGAAGGCCACCGACGTGTCGACCGCAGGCCCGCCCGAAGGCAAGGACCACCCCAAGCCGGAGAGATACTTTGAAGACGTCCTAGCAGGGGCCTGAATAGTAGAGGGCCAGTGCTCTAAGGACGTGATATTTGAGTAGATTTGTGCGGGTTGTAAAAACTATGTTATGACCCCTTGCTTGTAATTTATTCATGCCTTTTATCTTTAAGCTATTTTCCTCATGTGCGGTCGTTTTAATTCTCAAAGTTGCCAGTCATCGGCTTCAGCCCCCACGTAGATGCTACAGGGGTGTTCGACGTAGCGCATGACCATACTTTATCCAACGTCTTGGCCCGTGAAGGGGGTGTCTGCGAGCTGAACCAGGCAATCAGACTATGGGGCTAAATACTAGCCCCTTGTGCGTGTGCGGCAATCCGATCTAAGGTGCCTTTTCCACGCGGCTCGACGAAGACCCTCCCCTCGTATAATGTGGAATAAATCACTAATGATTTGTAGTAAGTCACTGAATCACCGGCCAGCTCTCGCTTTATCATGACAGTCAGTTTTCGGCTTTCTCTACTAAGGTATTTGACTGGAGGAACCAGAAATACAATCGCAGTAGTTCTCTCTTTACTACCTTAGCCGAACAATCGGAACGTAAGGTGGTAAGCATAGGAGCCGAGCAACCCAACTATAGACCAAAGACATGATTCGGAGCCGATGCATATAGTGCAATATTTAGGACGCCAAAGAGTACCCTAGAGGTGTTCGGACTTGAAAACGTGCGGAACCGAATACAGCCCCCGGTATGAAAGCCGAACTAAAGTACGTGCGGCATTCTGACATAAGGGGGGAATAAAGATGGCAATGTGAAATAAATCGTTACCAAACGGAAGTGGTAATCAGCTGTTTCCTTTATACCCTTATTGATATGTTGCGATTTGCTATTACAGGTAATGCCATGAATATCATGACTATTTTACATGCTGAGAGTTTACACAAGGGAAAGTTTTACACAGGGCCTAAAAGCAGTGGGTTTGAAGATCCTAGTGGTGCCCTGCCGCACGTCTGTGCCGTTTCTACTTGGTGAGAAATCCTTTGAGAGGAAAAGTCAATGGTCGTCTATAAGAAAGGAGAATATGGAAAGGAGCCCCTGTACAACCTTAGAGTAGGTAGGTTTTTAATGAACCTATAGTACAGAAAAAGGAAAAGGGAAAAAAGGTTATGGTCCGAATAGGGTCAAGCCGTACTATAGACCTTTTCTATAGTATGCCTCCAGTGCTGCCCAAGGTATTTTAAGTGCATAACGAGGCACATGCGGTACATATGCCGCAACCTTATAGGGCGTTTGGCGGAGGCTGAAATGCTATTCAAGCTCTAGATCAGTCGAGCTGTCATGCTGTAGTGTGGATCGAACTCGCTTGGCAGTGTCAAGGGTCTTAATGGCCGATGAGTTGTTCGACTTGATGAGGCTGTTATGTACTTCGGCTGCAAGGGCCGCTGTGTGCTCCTCGGTGCGGAGGGGGCACTCCATATTTCTATTTATTGGGATAACACCGTGTGGTCCGGGCATTTTGAGCTTTAAATAGGCATAATGCGGGACTGCATTAAAGCAGGTGAAAGCAATTCATCCAAGCAGCGCGTGATAACCACTACGGAAAGGGCGATATCGAAGATTAACTCATCACTTCAAAAGTTATCTAGAGAGCCGAATACTACTTCCAGTGTTAAGGAGCCCATGTAGTGGGCCTCTACGCCAGGTATCACTCCTTTAAAGGTAGTGTTACTAGGCTTGATTCTTGACGGGTCAATGCCCATCTTATGCACAGTGTCTTGATAAATCAGGTTGAGACTGATGCCGCCGTCCATGAGGACTCTAGTGAGATGGTATCCATCGATGATGAGATCGAGTACCAGGGTGACCGAACCTCTATGACGGATACTAATTGGGTGGTCCCTGCGATCGAAGTTGATCAGACAAGATGACCATGGGTTGAATTTTGGGGCGACGAGCTCTACGGCGTACTCGTACCTTAGTGCGTGATTGCGCTCCCTCTTTGGGATGTGTGTGACATATATCATGTTCACTGTTTTTTACCTCAGGGGGAAACTTCTTCTGCCCCCTGTGTTCGGAGGGCGAGGCTCGTCATCGTCTTCGCTTTGAGGTCCTTTTCCCTTATGTTCGGTATTTATTTTACCGGCCTGTTTGAAAACCTAGGAGTTTTTGTTGGTGTGGTTGGTAGGCTTGGCCTATCTAGTATTTTGTCCAAATTGGATGGTCCGTCTCTATTTACTTTGAACGGCTTGTTCCGCTGACCGGGTTTGGAGCCACTGAATTCGGCGTTTACCACCATATCCTCAGTTTCTTCGTTGTTGTTCTGACGCTTATTTTTGTTTCGTCGTGGTCTTCCATTGCCATCCCTGGCCTCAGAGGTACCGGGGTCACTAGTGTTGTTGCTTCTATGAGCCAACCAGCTATGTTCGCCAGCACAGAAGTAGGTCATCAGCGTAGTAAGAGATGCCATTGTTTTTGGCTTTTCCTAACCGAGATGTCGGGCGAGCCATTCGTCATGGACGCTATGCTTAAAGGCCGCTAATGCTTCAGCGTGTGGGCAGTCTACAATTTGGTTCTTTTTTATTAAGAACCGGGTCCAGAGTTTGCGAGTTGATTCTCCGGGTTGCTGGACCATGTGACTGAGGTCATCGGCGTCCAGTGGCCGGACATAAGTGCCTTGGAAGTTGTCTCGAAACGCATCCTCCAAGTCCTACCAACTGCCAACCATTGTCATGCTCGTCCTTTTAACTTTAGGGGGGGGGGTATTTGATGGCGTGGAGATCATCACCGCGAGTCATGTGAATGTGGAGAAGAAAATCTTCAATCCATACCGCGGGATATGTCGTTCCATCGTATGCCTCGATGTTTACGGGTTTAAACCCATCCATAAACTGGTTCTACATTACCTCATCAGTAAAGCACATGGGGTGTGCGGCGCCTCTATATCAGGCAACATCAAGACGGAGTTCGGATGACATCTGTGTTCGATTCTTAGCCCGAACTTGGTTATGCCTATCGTGCCAGGCTTGATGGCCGTCGTCTCATGTTGGAGCACGTCCCTTTTGACCCACAAGTATAGGGGATCAATTGTAGCTCTTTTCGATAAGTAAGAGTGTCGAACCCAACGAGGAGCAGAAGGAAATGACAAGTGGTTTTCAGCAAGGTAATGTCTGCAAGTGCTGAAATTGTAAGAAATAGAGTAGTTTGATAGCAAGATAATTTGTAACAAGCAAGTAACAATAATAGTAACAAAAGTGCATCAAGGTAGCCCAATCCTTTTGAGGCAAAGGACAGGCCAAAATGGTTTCTTATGATAAGCAAAGATTTCTTGAGGGTACGCGGGATTTTCATCTAGTCACTTTCAGCATGTTGGCTTGATTCGTGTTCGCTACTTTAATAATTTGATATGTGGGTAGACCGGTGCTTAGGCGTTGTTCCTACTTTAACAAACCTCCTACTTACGATTAATCCTCCCACAAGAATCCGCAAGTACGAGAAAAGTATTAAGAATAAAATCTAACCATAGCATTAAACTTTTGGATCCAATCGGTCCCTTACGAAATAGCGCATAAACTGGGGTTTAAGATTCTGTCACTCTCGCAACCCATCATCTAATTGCTACTCCACAATGCATTCCCTTAGCCCCAAATATGGTGAAGTGTCATGTAGTCGACGTTCACATGACACTACTAAGGGAATCACAACATACATATTATCAAAATATCGAACACATATAAAGTTCACATGATTACTTGCAACATGATTTCTCCCGTGACCTCAAGAACAAAAGTAACTACTCACAAATGATAATCATGCTCAAGATCATAGGGGTATTAAATAGCATATTGGATCTGAACCTATAATCTTCCACCAAATAAACCATATAGTAATCAACTACAAGATGTAATCAACACTACTAGTCACCCATAAGCACCAATCTAGAGTTTCGGTAATAAGATTGAACACAAGAGATGAACTAGGGTTTGACATGAGATGGTTTTGTTAAACATGTTGATGGAGATTGCCCTCGCCAAGATGGGAGAGTTGTTGGTGACGATGATGACGATGATTTCCCCCTTCGGGAGGGAAGTTCCCCCGGCGGAATCGCTCCGTCAGAGGGCAAAAGTGCTACTGCCCAAGTTCCACCTCGAGATGGCGGCGCTCTGTCCCGAAAGTCCTCTCCTTATTTTTTCTAGGTCAAAATGACTTATATACCAGAGGATGGGCACCGGAGGTAGGCCTGGGTGAGCACAACCCACCAGGGCACGCCTGGGCTTCCTGGCGCGCCTAGGTGGGTTGCGCCCACCTGGTGGGCCTCCTCCGGTACTTATTTGCTCCAATATTCATCATATATTCCATAAAAATTCTCCTTGAAGTTTCAGCTTGTTTGCAGTTGTGCAAAATAGCCTGACGTAGCTGTTTCAGGTCCAGATTTCCAGCTGCCTGAATTCTCCCTCTTTGTGTATACCTTGCATATTATGAGAGAAAAGGCATTAGAATTACTCCAAAAAGCATTATTATGGATAAAAACATCATAAATAACAGTAGGAAAACATGATGCAAAATGGACATATCAACTCCCCCAAGCTTAGACCTCGCTTGTCCTCAAACGAAAACTGAAATCGAAAACATGTCCACATGCTTAGAGAGAGAGAGGTGTCGATAAAAACAAAATACGGACATAGAAGCACCATGTTCATTATTATAATAGCAAAAAACTTAAACATAAGACTTTTATCAAAGAACTTTTATCATAGACTTCTCATGAATAAGTGATAATTCATCACACCATTGAAGTATAAAGAAAAAACTCCATTAGAAACCAACAAACTATTGTCGGATCAAGGGTTCCGCAGAACCTTGAGACATTCGAACACTGGGGTGCGTGCGAAGAACTCGTCCTCCCCAACCTGCCTGCTCGCCGATCCCACGGCCAAGCTCATTGAACCCAATGGACAAGAGACATAGCAGTTTACCCACATTCAGGCCACCTTGCGGTGTAAAACCCTACCCCTGCTTTGTGGTGGATTGGCCTCGAGGGGTTGAGGATGAACTAGTATAATGGAGAACAACCTCGGGAGGAGAGGTGTTCTTGCGCTCGATGAGATGGTGGGTGTGAGGATGATCTGAATCCCCTGGTCTATGGTGTTGGCTAAGTCCTATTTATAGTTGCCTTGGTCCTCTTCCCAAATGTAGGCAGGAAGGGATCCCACAACGTCCATGTTTGAAGGGGGGAACTAGTACATGCTATCCTAAAAAAAGTGGTCTTCTCCTGCAAAAGCTCCTGGTCATGACGCCGCGGTGGGATCTGCGATGACCTCCGTCCCGCCGTCCTGGCGGTCTTGTTCTCGTTGCACCAGAATGGAAACCTTTAGCTGATCCCTTAGGACTCCGCGCCTTCGCCTGCCTCCTTAGCACCAAAGAGGAAACTGGTGAACTGCGCCCTCTGGCACCCGCTTGGCCTTGGTCGTCATAGCTCACGTCATCCGAACCTCGCGACGTGCACCGTGCATTGATATCTCCACTCCTCCGGAGCCAGCCTGGGGAAGCCGCCCCCCAGGGAGGTCTTGGTGTCGTCCGCCTCGCGAGGCTTGGCCCCTCGCGAGGGTCTTGAGTTGTCGATGCTGAAGCTTGGCCGTACTGGGCCGTTGACAGAGCCACGCCGTGGCCCGCAGGCAAGCGAGTCTGGGTACCCTCGTTCCCAGAACACCGACAATAGCCCCCGGCCCAAGGCGCCCTCGTACTTGTCTTCAAGGTGAAGCCAAAGGACAAGTGATGCGTGGCGATTGATGGGACGTGGGCGCCTCCGCTTCCCCACGCTGCCTCGGCAACCATTCGACTTGACGAGACTCCGCTACATGCAGAGAAAATCCATCATTGCATGGGATCGTGGAGGCCGGCGGTTGGCCTCTAGCGGGTTATAAATGAGGGGAGGGGCAGAGCCCTTCTTTCTCATCTCCGTCTTCTCGCCGCCCGCTTCTTCTTCCTCTTTCTTGCCTCGCCGTCTTCTTGTAGTCCTCATGGCATAGATGAGGAAGTTCTCCACCACCGAGAAGCGGAAGGCCCCCAAGGAGGGACTTGGCTCAACACCTCCCAAGAGAGGGCGAGGCCACCCCCGTAAGCACGTCGTGACTCCTGTAGTGGCTCCTCGGGGGCACGGGCGCGCCTTTGCTGGCGGTGGTGGCGTTTCTTCTTGAGGCGGGAGCCACCAAGGGAGAGGCAGCTCCTACGACAAAGGGAGGCGTGCCATGGTTGCTCGGCCTCCTCGGTCACGCTTCCACTCAGCCGAGGTGCTCCCAGAGTTCGTCGTGTGGTCGGAGAGGCCAACCGGCACCTGGCTCCCGCTCCCCCGCTTCTTCGCGGGTGAGCCGCCGGCCGCGGGGCCTCACGGCCTCTAGCTGCAGGCTGATGGCTGCTGCAGCAAAGCTTCGTGGGTTGGGGTCGAAGTTTCCGCTGCCGGGAACATGTCCTTGGCCCGTGGCTGGCAGGCGTTTGCCTGCGCGGGCGGCCTGAGTGGGAGGTGCACCCTCCAATTCAAGTACGATGGCGTCGCAGCCCTCTACGTGAGGGTGTTTGGGGAAGATGGCTGTCGCGCAGGGTGCTGCCCCAAAGACGGCGGCGGCGATATTGAGCTTGGCCTTGACGACAGTCGCGACGACACCGAGGATGAGCTCGCCCTTGGCGAGGGCCGCGGCTCGTTCAGTTGCGGCGGCACCTCTGGTGATAGCACAAGCAGCAGCAGCTACGACTAGCCGCCATGTTGCTGGGCTCGCTTTGAGGAAGGTGGAGGATCATCTCATCGCCACGCTTCGGTGAAGTGGGAGGAAGGCTGGGGCTGAGCCCGGGGGCCTCCGGAGCCCAGCCTCCGGAGCTGTTGTGGTCGCGCGGGCCACTTTTGTTTAGCCTTTCCTTTCTCTTGCATTTTGAAAAAAGTAGAGGGCCCTCCTGGGGCATGTAATGAACCATGGTACTTATGCCACTATGCTATGCTTATTGTTCTGATGTTGTGTCATGATGTTCATGTTCCGAGTAGGTGCGGTAGGATAACTTAGCTTGATACACTCGCAGTAGTCTCGCACCTCGCGATGGCGCGCCCTCCAGCATTTCGTGAGGCCCCCTTGCTGCTGACTCAGGGGTTGCTGGCCTCAAGAGACATCGTGAAGCTACAGAATTGTTAGAAATTTTGTTGGGTGTCCTGTTCTTCCTTGCGCGAGCCCTCAGGCATGGGCTAGTCGTGGCTTAGTGCGTGGTGTCGTGATACCCGGAGGCACGGACTTAAGAAGATGCAGAATTCACAAGCTGGTTCGAGAATGTCTCGTGAGGATAGAAAAAGCCATGGCCCTGGGGGGCAAGGCTTTGGCAAAGTGTGTTTGCGGCGCAGGGCGGGCCCGACACGCACGCACACACCTGCCCAGCCGCCGCTCGAGGAAGAGCGACGGGAACTGTCGTTCCTCCTAGGCCAAGACCGAAGGGCAAGAGAGAAGACAAAGGGGAAATCCAACTTGGCAATCGAAAATGCAAGAACTCCAAATTCCATTAAAAAGGGGGGCCAACTATGGGAAGCAAGCAATTGAACAGCCGCGTCCGGCACCTAGACTAGTCTTCTCACCAGCGCGGAACTAAGTGCTGCCACTAGGACATGGTAGGGAGCCCCGAGGATGGAGGGTGGCACTCCGGAGAGTGTAGGGCGTGTACAACGCCACTCATTATTATGTCAAAGTGTCACGAGCAGAGACCTTCACAGGAACTGGGCCTTGCTTCATGGGTAGAACTTCCGGAGGTGCTGGATGTTCCAGGCCTGGAGACGCGGCCAATCCTAAACGAGCCCTCCCACATGGGTGAGAGCTTATGAAGTCCTTCCCTGGAGAGCACCCGCCTTAGGACGAGATCACCGACCTCGAGCGTCCTGGAGAGGATGCTGTGGCAGTGGTACCGTCGCAGCGCCTGCTGGTACCTTGCCGCATGGAGTGAGGCTTGACGGCGGCGTTCCTCCCCCAGCATGCGCGTGGTGTCCTGGCGTGCCTCGTCAAACGCCAAGACTCGTGTGGAGCGATGCTTGACCTCGTGAGGGAGAACCGCTTCGGCTCCATAGACGAGGAAGAACGGAGTCTCGCCCTTGGCTTGGTGGCGGTGGTGTGGATGGACCACAGCACGGACTGGAGCTCGTCGAGCCAGGCCCTGCCGCAGGCCTCGAGCTTCTTCTTGAAGTTTCTTGTCTTGAGGCCTTTCAGGACCTCCGCATTAGCGCACTTAGCTGGCCTTTGCTCCTGCGATGTGCCACTGAGGCGTAGCATATCTGCGTTCCAAGGTTAGCACAATACGTTTTGAAGAGGTTGCTAGTGAACTTCGAGCCGTTGTCAGTGTTGATACGATTAGGGACCTCGAAGCGGCTCACGAGGCCCTTGATGAACCTGACTACCGAGCCGGCTGGGATGGTACGGACGGCTTCCACCTCGGCCCACTTGGTGAACTTGTTGATGGCGACATAGAGGTAGCGGTAGCCCCCATGCGCTCATGGGAATGGTCCCAAGATGTCCAGCTCCCAGACCGCGAACGTCCATGTGAGAGAAATGGTCTAGAGGCCCTGAGCAAGCTGGTGGATCTGCTTGGCGTAGAATTGGGAGGCTTCACAAGATCTCACCAGCTCGGTGGCATCATTGAGCGATGTGGGCCAATAGAACCTACCGTGGAATGCCTTGCCCACGAGGGTGCGTGATGACGAGTGATGCCCGCAGTCCCCGCTGTGTATGTTGGCCAATAGCTCATGTCCCTGCTCCCTGGAGATGCATTGTAGAGAAACATCATTTGGTCACTTCCTATAGAGCTCACCGTCCCGGATGCAGTAGGCAGTGGCCTGTTGAGCCACATGCTGCACGTCCTCCTCCTTCTCCGGCAGGGTCCCCTGAAGTAGGTACGCCTTGAACTCTTGGGTCCAACACCCCTCCCGAGGTTCCAACGCAGGAAGGTGGCGGGCTCCTGAGGTCGAGCCACAAGTCAGGGCGCCCGACGGAGGGGCCTGAGGGAGGTCCTCATGAGGTGGTGCTCGTGCTGCTGTGGGCGGGGCTGCAGACGGCTTGAAATGCCGCTCCTCAAAGACGCCAGGATCTTGAGGCAGGCACCAGGATTCCCTCTTGGCGATGTCGTCTGCCTCCTTGTTTGTGCCACGCGGCACATGCTGCAGTTCCAGACCCAAGAATTGTTTTTCAATTTTGAGTACCTCTGCAAGGTATGCCTCCATGTGCTTGTCCTTTGGCTCATATACTTTGTTGGAGAAGTTGACGAGGAGCTGAGACTCGCCCTTGATGGTGAGGTGCTTCACTCCCAAGGCTTCCACAGCCTTGAGGCCGGTGATCAAGCCCTCGTACTCCACAATGTTGTTGGAGACCTTCTTGCCCTGCTGGAAGCAGAGCTGCACAGCGTAGCGGAGCTTGTCTTCAGTGGGTGAGATGAGTACGGCTCCAACCCCCGCGCCCTGACGCACGAAAGCATTGCCGAAGTACATGACCCAGTCGTCTGGCACTTTGCTTCCTGGTGAGAGTGGGCGGTCCTCGCCTGCTTCGGTGCTAGGAATGTCGGTCCATTCCGCCATGACATTAGTGCGTGCCGCCCCCTTGATGACCCTGGTGGTGCTGAACTCCAATTGGAATGCCTGCAATTCGATGTTCCACTCGCCGATTCTCCTTGCGGCGTTGGGGCTCCAGAGCACCCTTTCCAAGGGGTAGGCCGAGAAGACCTTGATTGGATGGCCTTGGAAGTAGTGGTGAAGCTTGGGGAGGCGACAAGGAGCGCGAGCAAGAGCTTTTGCGGCATGGGATAGCGCGCTCACGCGTCATGTAGTACCGTGCTGACAAAGTACACCGGGTGCTCGACGAGGGCGGAAGTGTTGGTGGAGTCTTGCACCTCCTAAGGCTGGGGGACCTCTGGAGTTTGGTCACTTGTTGGGGCAGCTGTAGCCACAGGAGCATCATCCTGTGGGGCCTGGTCGTCTGTTGGTGCTGTCAAGGCCTCAGCGGTGCTGTCCTAGAGCCGCGTCGTCTTGGCGGGGCGCGCCGCGTCACTCCGCGTGCCTCCGTCCTTGCACCCTTCTCGGACAACCACCAGTTCTGCGCTGGCTGAGTGAGGTGTGGAGGCTAGGTATAGCACCAGGGGCTCTAGAGGATGCGGTGCTACCATCATCAGCGGACTGGTGAGGTATCTCTTGAGATCTTGGAACACTGTGTTAGCCTCCCGAGTCCACTCAAACGGGCCCTCCTTTTTCATCAGCTTGAAGAACGAGAGGGCGCGCTCCCCCATGTTGGAGATAAAATGCCCCAGCGAGGTTACACATCCCGCCAATTTTTGCATCTCGTTGAGAGTCTATGGTGGGGTCATCTCTTCTATCGCCTTGACCTTCTATGGATTTGCCTCAATTCCCCTATGTGACACCATAAAACCCAACAACTTGCCGAAGGGATCGCCAAACACGCATTTCTTTGGGTTGAGCCGCAGGTCCACTACGCGCAGACTGGCAAATGTTTCCTCTAGGTCCTTTACAAGGTTCCTTGCCTCCAGAGAGTTCACTACTTTGTAGTTGACATATGCCTCAATGTTCCTCCCGAGCTGTTGGCCCAGGGCGATGTGCATCAGCCACTGGAATGTCGACCTGGCGTTGCGCAAGCCAAACGACATGGAGGTGTAGCAGTACACCCCGCATGGGGTCAGGAAGGCTGTCTTCTCAACATCTTGTACCACCATCTTGATTTGATGATAGCCCGAGAAGGCGTCTAGGAAGCACAACAGGTTACACTCGGCGGTGGAGTCGACAATCTGATCGATGCGCGGGAGCGGAAAGGGGTCTTGAGGGCAAGCCTTATTGAGGTTGGTGAAGTTGACACACCTGCGTTCCTTCCCGCCTTACTTGGGGATGACGACCGGGTTCGCCAGCCATTCTGGGTACTGCACCTCCCAAATGACACCAGCTTCTTGTAGTTTGCGGGTTTCCTGGACGATGAAAGACTAGTTCTCTGTGGATTGCGGCCGCGCCTTCTGCTTCACTGGGCACACTCTGGGGTACACCCTCAGGTGGTGCTTGATTATCCCCCTCGGGATCCCGACAAGATCCTTGGGTTCCCAGGTGAACACCTCCTTGTTTGTGCGCAAGAAGTCGACCAACGCCCTTTCCTGATCTGGAGGAAGGTTGGCGCTGGATGCCCCGTCTTCGTCAACCAACGTCTACTTTGTCTCGGCACGATCTTGAGAGAACAGCTACTTCTTCTTTGCTAGCGCAGCTCCTGGGGCCTCTGGGGCCCCTTCCTCGGTCGGGCGCGCTGCCGCTGCAGCCCTGAAGGAGAGCTTGAGGGCCGTCAGGGCTTCCTTGGTGTCACGGCCATAGTGAGGATGCCGTTGCTCCCCGGCATCTTCATGAGATTGTAGGCAGGGTGAGTTGCCGCCATGAACTTGGCCAGGGCTTGGTACCCGAGGATGGCGTTGTACGGGAGGCCGATGCGGGCGATGTGAAAGTCGATGAGTTCGGTGTGGTAGTTGTCGCGGGTGCCGAAGGTGACGGGAAGGCAGATCTGCCCTAGGGGGCAGGTGGAGCCGTGGACGACTCCGGAGAAGGGCTTGGTGGGGCGGCCCGGCCGTGTGGCATATGAAGCAAGCCGAAAGCCTCCACAGAGAGTACATTGAGCCTAGCTGTCTGTGTCAAAACCGGCAGATCTCGGGTAGGTGGTCCCGAACTGTGCATCTAGGATCGATGGTAACAGAAGACAGGGGACACAATGTTTACCCAGGTTCGGGCCCTCCCTATGGAGGTAATAATCTACATCCTGCTTGATTGATCTTGATGAGTATGAGTATTACAAGAGTTGGTCTACCACGAGATCGTAATGGTTAAACCCTAAAAGTCTAACCTGGCTATGATTATTCGAGGGCCGTATCTACAGACCTAGCCCTCCAGTTTATATAGACAAGGGAGGGATCTAGGGTTACACAAGGTCGGTTACACAGAAAGGAATCTTCATAGTTGATCGCCAAGCTTGCCTTCCACGCCAAGGAGAGTCCCATCCGGACACGGGTAGAGTCTTTGGTCTTCGTATCTTCACAACCCATCAGTCCTGCCCATATCCAATAAGTCGGACGCCCGAGGACCCCTTAGTCAAGGACTCCCTCAGTAGCCCCTAAACCAGGCTTCAATGACGATGTGTCCGGCATGCAGATTGTCTTCGGCATTGCAAGACAGGTTCCACTTTCCGAATACTCTGAGATAGTCTTCGAATAAAACGAAGGTGTCTGGATCTGCAACATAAGTACCCCACACGACAATAGAGAATATAATATTTCATGAGTCCCATCTACTGACAACTTTTTACAAGATGACATCATGTCTGTCCGGTTGTTATTTCGAATCGTTTCCTGTTCCACGTTTCGAGGCATGGCCCTTATTGACACGTTCTGTCGGAGCAGAGATCGTGTACCCCTTATTGTGGGATCCTCATCAATACGAGCGTGGGTAAACCAATTGTTCCATTTGAAAGATTCCATGGGAATAGGCAGGCTTTTAGGCTTAGGAGGAGGCGTTCAATACCCACTGCCTTTATAAAGGAACCAAGGGCCGTCCTTTTACGCCAAACCTCTCCTCAACCTTTCCAACATCGAGTTCTAGCACCCAAGGTTCGATTTCATTGCTTCAAGCTTCCCCATCATGTCGGGACCCATCCCTCAAGGCCAATGGGTGGCTTCCTCCGTTATAGAGGAGGACATTGCAAAGCTTCGGGTGGCCAGATACATGACCGTGGAGATCCACCACAGGCTTCCTGCTCAAGGACAGGTTATCCCGATCCCCAGATCCGGCGAGAGGGTCGTATTCAGCTCTCACTTCCTCCGAGGGCTAGGGTTCGTTCTCCACCCCTTTGTCCGGGGGCTAATGTTTTATTACGGACTAGATTTTCACGATCTAGCTCCGGATTCTTTCCTTCACTTCTCGGTGTTTATTGTCACGTGCGAGGCCTTCCTTCGAATCCCCCCACACTTCGGCTTATGGCTCAAGACCTTTGGTGTGAAGCCAAAGGTAGTCGACGGGGAACAGGTGGAGTGCAGCGATGCTGTAGTAAGCTAGCTTAAAAACACTCCCTGTCCCAAAGGCTCCTTCACTGAAGCTGCCAATCAATGGCAGCGAGAGTGGTTTTACGTTACGGAACCCCATACCACCAAGTGGGCAGCTACACCTGCTTTCCGTTCTGGCCCTCCATCACAGCTTGCATCATGTGTCAATAAGGGGTTGGACTGGGGATCAGTTGATGAAGTGCGGACTCTATAAAGCCGCATCCGAACCCTCCTCGAGAGGGACATCGATCTTGTCAATGTGATTCAGGTAATGCTAATCCGCCGAATCCCGCCATGCCAGCATAGGCCTCTTCGCATGTGGGAGTTTAATCCCGAAGGGCCACAAACCCTCTAACACTTCTTCGATGCTACGCACAAAGGGATGTGGAAGACGTTTTTTCGAGAAATGAAAACATTGGCCGGACACCTCCAAAGACGTTGGCCTTGACTGCAACCATCCAAACACCCCGGTGAGCACTTGTTTTTCGAACACTTTGTAGTTAAGTATATCGTGATATGTTGTCGAGTAAATTATCTACTTTCAGGGCTGGATAAAGAAAGCGGAACTATTTAGGTGTTTGGCCCCAGTTCCCGAAGCCTCAATGGATCCTATATTAACAAGGATGCTGGCCCCAGCACCCTACCAAATGTCTGTGAAGGAGGACAAGCCGGGGAGCGGGAGGACCAAAGAGGGCTTCCATCCCAAAGATATTTTAGACGCTGTTTCAAAGTATGGTAAGAAGTAAAGGGGAAGCCAACACTCATTCCAAGTATGGTAAGAAAAGGACCGCCTCCGAAGACTGGGAAGAAAAGGTTCCCAAGCGAGGCAAGATGCCTCTGTTGGAAGGCTCGGGTTTGATGCACGACATTATTACGCAGTTCTCCAGCGAGGCCAAGCCTAAATCGTGAGCAAACAAAGGCATTTTACACATACCCTGTTCCTCCCCTGTGACCAGGGTAACATCTAAAATGTATGTTTGTTTTGTAGCTCGGCGCACAATCTTTCTCAAAAATCATCTTCCTCCGGAGACCTTCTCCCAGAGATGATGGAAAGCAAGATGCCTCCACCAGTCTCCTCGCCCCATAAGGTGGATGACCTCGAGGTGTCGTCCTGGAGGACCTCCCCTGATCCGCATGTGATGCAAGGGGTGATGAAAACACGAAACGAAGATGACACTTTGGTAGCCCAGGGTCCGGGGGCCAACAATCAAGGCCCCGGACTGTCCGCCTTTCAGCCAGAGACAACTCTAGGGGCGAACGAATGAATCCCTTTGAAGGGAGGCCGTGCTGCTACGGCTGCTTTTGGAGACCCAGAAACGCCGAACATATTGACGGAGATGCTGCGACAGGCATCCGTCTCCGAAGACCATCGTACCTTGATGGGCGCGGTGGTTGAAAAGGTCCTGTCCGCGAAAAGCGGACTGAATGAAGCCTTTACGAGCCTGCTAAGAGGTTTCGAGGTTTGTGTTATAATGCTATCAATTGTGTTTTATTCACAAAATACTCCTATGTATAGATAGTAGCCCTTGAGACTCTAATAGGCTCCCCAAGGGAGGCAATCAGAGGATGAAAAATATTTATCCAAGAAATAATATGACTACTTTGAACACAGGCTATTACTTCCACTACAATTGCCCGATCTGCGAAGGTTGCCGATCTGCAACGGAAGATTGAAGAGGCGGATGATGACAGCACACTGATCAACATGCGTCTTGACGAGGCGCAAGGTATGTTTTTGGGTTAACCAGTATATTTACGCAGGATAACATGAGCATGAAGCCGGAATTGTACACTGAGACATGCGTAACTACAGATGGTGCTGCTGCGATGGAGGCCCTTCGGGCTGAGCTTGTCCTTGCCAAGGAACAAACCTGGATGAGTAATCTAGTTGCCCATAAGGCGGCTGAAGAATTAAAAACCGAACAGGCTGTTCGGCGCCAATTTGAGGAAAGAATTACTACCATGGCGCGCAAGCTGGAGGAGACCATCGTCCGGTGCGAATTCCTTGAGAAGGATAACAAGACCAAAACGACCGATCTCGGCAAGGCCTTACAAGAACAGAAAGAAGCACGATCTGAGTCTAGAGCGGCTCGGGAAGAGATCTGGCAAGCTGGGGAAATAGCGGCTGGTAAGCCCTTCTTGTTACATACGAAGTTCGGCGATCCGAAGTATTCCCCGCTTAACCAAATGTGGAGTTCTCCGACCCTTTTTTAGACCTGCCGAAGAGCGCCTCCAATGCGTTGCAATTTTAGCAAGTGCAGGAAGGGTGTGCCATGGAGAAGCTTTTTTGGTCACAGTTTGGCGCGCCAAAGCAGCAGTTATTATTAAACAAACAGATGGCCTAGTGGGCCGAGCTCCACAGGATATTTGGTACCTCCTGTGCGGCCGTTGTTTGCATAATCTGAAAGTTTTCCAGTCGTTGGCTTCAGCCTTCACGTAGAAAATACGGGGGTGTTCGGAAAAGCATATGATCATTTTTAACCCAACGTCTTGGTCCGAAAATGGAGGTTTCAATGTGGTGAACGAGGCAACTTGACTATAGGGCGTTAACACTTTCACTTAGCCATAGGAGTTTTATGGTGGGTTTACGATATAAACCCTGGTATGTATGTTGTTATCCCAATGTGGTGCGTTCACATGTATGACCTAAAGAAAGGTCCTTCGTATAATACGGAGCGAATCGTGAAAGATTCTGATAAGTCGTCAAGTGGTTGACCAGCTCTCGCCGCATCATGACAGTTAGTTTTCGGCTTTCTCTACTGAGGTGCTCGCCTGGGCAAACCAGGGCACAATCGTAGTAGTTCTCCCTTTACTACCTTAGTCGATGGAGCGGAACGTAAGGTAGCAAGCATAGGAGCCGGGCAACCCAACTATTGAACCAAGACATGATTCGGAGCTGATGCATATAAGGCCAAACTCACGACACCAAAGTATGGTATAAAGTTGTTCGGACTTATTGGCAATTTTAGTTCGTTCCCAATCGAGCCCCTGGTGGGGCGCGTGAAAATCACAAGGCTCAAAATACAGTTTTTTTAGAGAAACATGAATACAGGATATAAGTACATTCAGTAAAACTTGAGTGACATGCCAATCAGTGTTTTGTATATAATAACGCCACGACCCTGGCTATTTGACATGCCAAGGGTCGATGGCTGAGGTAGAAGGCACTTTACAGGCTCACAAAATAGATTATGGTCTAAAAAAAGTTATTTTGGACCTCATGTCGCACGTCTACGCCGCCTTTCCTTGATGTAGGGGCTCCTTGAAGGGAGTAAGTTATGTACAAACCAGAACTCCGATGGAGTCGGTGAGATGACCAGCCTACGAGTCACCTATGATAAAAGGATAATAATAATAATAATAAAGGTCGTGAGAAAAGAATTGAAAAGAAGGGAGTGATAGAAGTACTTGTAGGCCCGTCCGTATTATGCCTCCGCCGATGCCCATGGTATTTGAAGTGCATAGTTATGTATGAGCGGTATAGATTTCGCAGGTGTGTGAGGTCGACGACGGAGGCCGAACTGCTAGTCCAGCTCCATAATTGGTTGGTCCTGTTTAATGGAGAATGCCGGCTTAATGGCCGACAAGGTATGCATGCGGTTTAATAAGGCCAACTTGCACTCCGGCTGGAGGGAACGGAGTATGATCCTCAGTCCGGAGGGAGTATGTCTCGTGCTCCTCTATAGGGGCGTGTGTTATGTATACCATGTTCACAGTTTTTACCTCGGGGGGAAATTGTTTCTGACCCCCGGTATTTGTTTGGTGAATCTCTTCGTCATCACTATCATTGGGGGATCTTTTCCCCTTATGTTTGGTGTTGAGCCTCCTGGCCTGTTTGAAGACCCAACAACTTCTATTGGTGTGAGTGCCTGGCTTGTCGGTATTGCCATGAATCTGGCAGGGTCGATCCAATATCTTGTCTAGGGTGGATGGCTCGTCTCTGTTTGCCTTGAATGGCTTTTCCGTTGACCGGGTTTGGGGCCACCGAATCCGGCGTTGACTGCTATGTCGCGCATTCTCTCATTATCATTGCGACATTTGTGTTTGCTGCGTCGTGCTTTGCCATTGCCATCTCGGACTTCGGAAGTACCTGGATCGCTGGCACTGTTGCTTCTACAAGCAAGCCAGCTGTCTTCTCCCGTGCAAAAGCGGGTCATCAGTGTGGTAAGGGCTGACATGGATTTTGGTTTTTCTTGACCGATGTGGCGGGCGAGCCACTCATGCCGGACGCTGTGTTTGAAGGTCGCTAGGGCTTCCGCGTCCGGACAGTCGACGATTTGGTTCTTTTTAACTAAGAACCTAGTCCAGAGCTTCCTGGCCGACTCTCCGGGTTGTTGAACTATATGGCTTAAGTCATCGGCGTCTGGCGGCCGGACATATGTGGCTTGGAAGTTGTCGCGGAAGGCGTCTTCCAAATCCTCCCAGGTGCCAATAGAGTCTTTGGGAAGACTGTTCAACCAGTGCCGAGCTGGACCTTTGAGTTTTAATACGTGGTATTTGATGGCATGAAAGTCATCTCCGCGGGCCATGTGGATATGGAGAAGGAAATCCTCGATCCACACCACGAGATCAGCTGTTCCATCATATGATTCGATATTCACGGGTTTAAATCCTTCTGGGAATTCGTACTCCATTACTTCGTCTGTGAAGCAAAGGGGGTGTGCGGCGCCTCTATGTTGGGCCACATTGCGACGTAGCTCTGATGGAGTCCGTCTGCGGTTTTCGGCCCAGGTGTGACTAGGCTTGTCACGTGCTAATAGATAGTCGTTGTCACGTGTTGGGGCACGTCCTCGCGATCTGTAGACCGATCTGGTATGTCCTGCTCTATTGTCCAGGTCCTCCCGAAGGTCATATGAGTGACCACGAGCTGTGTTGTCTCTGACTTTACGATGAGGAGGGGCGGGCTGGTGTTCGACCTGAGTTGCCGCTTTGTCCCGACCACGTGGTGGTCGGTTATCCGCATTGGGCGGCGATGGTATGGGCTCCGGTGCCTCGTCATCAAACTGAAGTAGAAATTTGCGCTTCGGGTACTTTTGACTGGGCGCTTGAGGCTATATTCTTCGCTGCTAGGACGTCAGTCCATCTATCATTGAGCAGATCTTGGTCAGCTTGAAGCTCCTGCTGCTTCTTTTTCAGGCTCCTTGCAGTGGCTATTAGCCGGCGCTTAAAGCGCTCCTACTCCAGAGGTTCCTCAGGCACAATAAAATCCTCGCTGCTGAGACTCACCTCATCCTCGGAGAGTGGAAGGTAATTACTATCCTCCGAGTCATCGTTTATGGCCTAATCGTCAGGGCTAACTTGCCCGTGTTCCCGATCGTCCTGTTTGACAGTTCGTTCATCGGGATCTTCTCTATTTTCGGCACCATCCGGAGCGTTGCCCTCTCTCATGTATGTATCACCATTTATTCCATGACGCGACTTAGATGGTGCTGCTGACGCCAGCGTTTTTGTTGTATCACAGGAGGTTTGTCCTCAACTGGATCTGCTTTCTCGTTGTCATTAGTTCTCTTAGGTGTATCCACCATGTATACATCGTAGGAAGAGGTGGCTGTCCCGCGTTCGGTAAATAGCGGGTCTTTTCCTGGTTCCTTATTGGCATCATCGTCCATACCGTCGATGTCTTCGGAGCCGTAGTCAAGCGAGTTGGTTCAGTCTTCGACAGTGTGTATGAAGTGGGCGGTGGGTGGGAAGCAAAATTCTCGGTTATCAATCTCCATCTCGAACCGGATAGAGTTCGGCTGTGAGCCCCCCCACTAAGGATAGTGCTCTTAACGAGTTTAGCATGTTGCCCAGAGGCGAATGCCGAAAGATGTCCGCGGCACTAAATTCGATTATCGATGACCGATCGTGCTCGATATGCGCGGACGTGCATAGTTCGGAACCTGTAGCCGGAAATGGGTCCGTACTTCCGGTGACGTAGATGTCTCTTGAAGTTAAGTCTGTGGGCGGCTCCAACACCACTGAGACCGCGAATTCCACGGCGGGGTTGAGCTTCCCATCTTCGGATGAAGCGATCTGCTCCAGATCTATGGCTGGAGCAGTTACAGGTAATAACTCCTGTGTGTGGACCGATGACAAATTTAGGTCATGTTCATCATGGTGGCAGAGAGCGGCTGCTGTGGTCTTGAATCCGTCGAAGATCAAGTCTCCACGAATATCTACAACGTAGTTCAAGTTTCCAAATCTGACCGGGTGGCCAGGGGCGTAGCTTTCGATCTGCTCCAGATGGCCAAGCGAGTTGGCGCGCAGTGCGAAGCCGCCGAACACGAAGATCTGTCCAGACAGGAAGACTTCTCCTTGGACAACATCATTGTAGATGATTGAAGGAGCCATCAAACCTTTTGAGGATGGCACAGTGGAACTCTCAATGAAAGCACCAATGTCGGTGTCAAAACCGGCGGATCTCGTGTAGGGGGTCTCGAACTGTGTGTCTAGGATTGATGGTAACGGGAGACGGGGGACACAATGTTTACCCAGGTTCGGGCCCCCTCTATGGAGGTAATACCCTACTTCCTGCTTGATTGATCTTGATGAGTATGAGTATTACAAGAGTTGATCTACCACGAGATCATAATGGTTAAATCCTAAAAGTCTAACCTGGCTATGATTATTCGGGGGCCGTATCTACAGACCTAGCCCTCCGGTTTATATAGACACCGGAGGGATCTAGGGTTACACAAGGTTGGTTACACAGAAAGGAATCTTCATAGTTGATCGCCAAGCTTGCCTTCCACGCCAAGGACAGTCCCATCCGGACATGGGTAGAGTCTTCGGTCTTCGTATCTTCACAGCCCATCAGTCCGGCCCATATCCAATAGGTCGGACACCCCCCAGGACCCCTTAGTCTAGGACTCCCTGACCAGCCCCACAGTCGATGAGGGTCTTGGTAACCGCCATGTTGCAGATGGTGGGGGTGTAGAGCATCGGGAGCAAGCCGAGCCTGTGGTGGTCGCGGGATGGTCTCTTGAGTCGAAGGTGAGGTCAGCTTTGGGTGCCGCCCATCCCGGAGGAGTTCCCTGATGCACGTGGGTGGCGCCCACCTGATGGAAGAACTGCTTGAAATGGCAGTCCAAGGGCGGCACCTGCGAGCCACCGAGGAGAGCTGCAACGGTGTGGGGTTCTGGTGCTGTGAAGCGCGCGATGAAGAGGTCATACAGCTCCTCCTAGGAGGCCACATAAGATCCCGGTAGGCTGAGCAGCTAGGCATGTGGTGCGCCTGCGAGGGCCATGGGACAGTTGGCCATGACCTTGTCGTCGCCACCGGCCTCCCAAATGGCTCCCTCGTACGCCTGAAGGAAGGTCGCCGGGTCCGCCGCGCCATCATAGCGGGGCGACATCTCTGGCCTGAACTTGGGCGGCCATTGCACCCGCTGGAGGGCGGGGGTGAAGTCTCAGAGGCCCTCGGCTCCTCCGAGGGCATGAGTCGGTCCGGTCAATGGAGAAATGTCTACCATGAGAGCCGAACAACAGAGTGTGGTAGATGAAATGGCAGATCTCCGACGCACCCCTACCTGGCGTGCCAAATGTCGGATCGAGGGTTCTCTAGACCCTTGATAGGTTCGAACACTAGGGTGCGTGCGAAGAACTCATCCTCCCCAACCTACCTGCTCGCCGATCCCACGACCTAGCTCATCGAATCCAATGGACAAGAGACACAGCAGTTTACACAGGTTTGGGCCACCTTGCGGTGTAAAACCCTACTCCTGCTTTGTGGTGGATTGGCCTCGAGGGGCTGAGGATGAACTATTACAATGGAGAACAACCTCAAGAGGAGGGGTGTTCTTGCGCTTAATGAGCTAGTGGTTGTGAGGATGATCTGAATCCCCCGGTCTATGGTGGTGGCTATGTCCTATTTATATTGGCCTTGGTCCTCTTCCAAAATGTAGGCGGGAAGGGATCCCACAACGCCCAAGTTTGAAGGGGGACAACTAGTACATGCTATCCCGACAAAAGTGGTCTTCTCCTGCAAAAGCTCCTGGTCATGACGCCGTGGTGGGCTCTGCGATGACCTCCGTCTTGCCGTCCTGGCGGTCTTGGTCTTGTTGCACCAGAATGGAAACGTTTAGCTGATCCCTCGGGACTCCGCGCCTGCGCCTGCCTCCTTAGCACCAAAGAGGAAACTGGTGCATTGCGCCCTCTGGCGCCCGCCTAGCCTTGGTCATCATGGCTCACGCCATCTAAACCTCGCGAGGTGCACCTTGCATTGATATCGCCGCTCCTCGGGAGCCAGCCTGGGGAAGCCGCCCCTAGGGAGGTCTTGGTGTCATCCGCCTCGTGAGGCTTGGCCCCTCGCAAGGGTCTTGAGTTGTCGATGCTAAAGTTGGGTCGTACCACGTTGTGGGCCGCAGGCAGGCGAGTCTGGGTACCCCCGTTCCCAGAACGCCGACAACTATGTTTTCAGTCAACTTTGCAACTACAATTCATCATATTTTGAGGAAGGGTCGCGTATCAGAGCCTTGAGACAAGTCCACATACTAAACTATCATATAGTCTTTCATGATTGATAACACTCACCGTGTACACATGAGCAAAACGTTTCAACCAGACACAAAGAAAAATAGGGGCTTCTAGTTTCGCCTCCCGACGTATTCACCTGAAGGGTGATGTCAACAATAATAACTCATGCTATCTATATTCAACTGGACATATGTGCCTAGATCTTTCCTCACCACATGATGCCTGTCAAAGGAGAAAATAAAAAGGAATAGAATGAAAACTTTGACACTTTGCATAAAAGTAAATACATAAAAGTAAAATATAGTCCCTTCACAGAGGGAAGCAGAGGTTTCCATGCGCTTATTTGTTTGTACGTTCAACCCCTTAATGCAAAAGAACATCACGTTGTATTTGCCCTTGTGATAGTGACCTTTATTATGCAGTCTGTCGCTTTTATTCTTCACCATCACAAGTTCATGCAACGCTCAATTTTCTCTTACACTAAATGATCTCACACTTTTAGAATCAATTTTTATTGCCTTTTTGCACCGATGACAACTTACTTGAGGGATCATGATCAATCCCTAGGTAGGTATGGTGGACTCTTGAAAATAGATTTGGGTTTAAGGGTTTTTGGATGCACAAGTAGTATCTCTACTTAGTGCCTAATTTTGGCTAGCAAAGGTAGGGGCAAGCACCACATGTTAAAGGATCTATAACAATATGATTTCTATGTGAATATAAACAAACATGAATCATTAGGTTGTCTTCCTTGTCCAACGTCAACAATTTTGGCATATAATATTTTGATGAGGGCTCACAATCACAAAAGATTTCTAGGATAGTATATTTATATGTGAATATTCTCTTCCCTTATTAATTATTTCATGAGTTGCACCATTGACTAATGCTATGTTTGTCAATCTCTAACAAAATTTTCTACTTATACTTTTCCTTATGTGGTGTCATCACCTACCATAAGATTAGCATCTGACCTTTTTCATTTATTTCCTTTCTTTCGTTTATTTCCTTTCTTTTTATTGCAACATGAAAGTAAAGAAAGCAAAAACTCAAACTAAACTTTATTATATATCTCGCACACGATTAAAAGGAGAGATCACTAAGGAAACTCTCAAAAAGAAAGTATCAACCTAAACTTTTATTCAACTAAAGTAAAAGATCGAACCAAAGTAAGTAAAGGCAAATGATAGTGGGGATGATACGACAATGGGGTACCTCCCCCAAGCTTGGCAGAAGCCAAGGGGAGTGCCCATACCCGATACTCAATTCTCTTTTGGTGATGAAGAAGAAGGTGGTGGTGATGAAGTAGAGATCTTGTCTGTCTTTTCCTCCAGCTTACACCGAAGCATAAAGTTATCTATCCTCAACTCATCATTTGCAATCTCAATCTTTATTATCCTCTTGCATAATGCCTCCATACTCTCATTCTTGAAACGAGGAGGGACCGATTCATCTTCATCTTCCTCTGAATACCAGCCATAGTGCTCCACATCCCCATAGGACTTGGGGTTTGCGACAAAGTCAGCAACATAGTGTAACATCCCAAATTTTCAATTTGGGATGTTATAAATAGGTCATTCATGCATATCATATTTTATTGCATTTTGTTTTGCGATCCTAGAAAATCCTAAGCAACTCAAGGACCCACAGAGAGAGTTGGGGATTTCACGATTTTCATATTCGGATTTTTTCAAATATCGATACAACGATCATTTTGGTTTTTATTATTTTTCCCTTCGAAAATATTTCATATTAAAAATATATGAGAGAGATAATATGACTTCTCCAAAATAAAAGAAATATTGGAGGAAAAATGATTAAAATAAAATAAATAATTTTATTTGGATTTTATTGCTATTTTATTTTGAATCAGGAAAAATATGCATTTTTCAAAACTTCATTAGAGGCCCAAATAAATGTTCACTTTGTCCGCAATATTATTAGAGGACCATGAAAATTTATTTCAGAATTTTTGGACTCAGTTTAGTATTTCATTTGTTAGTTTTTCCGCGTCAGGAATTTTTTTTAAAAAAGTCAACCGACCTATTGGGTCGTGCCCGAGCCGGACTCGTCCAAGCTCAGGCTTTATAAGCCTAAGCCCGAGGCGCCCCGAGGCCAAGTCGCCGCCGCCCCAAACCCTAACCCTAGCGTCGCCCAGCCGCTGCCGCCGCGCACACCGCCCGCTGCCGCGCTGCCTCCCGCGCCGCCGCCCGTCGCCTCGCCGCCGCCCGCCGCCTCGCTGCCGTTCGCCGCCGCCGCCCGCCGGTTTTCTTCGCCGGTTTTCGTCAGTTTTGTTTTCATTAAAAACCCTAAATTGGTTTTATTTTTTAGATCAGTTTTCGTTCGGTTTTCTTAGGTTTAGTTAAATAGCGGACGTTCGTCCGAACGTTTGTTTTAACGAACGCTGTTTGTCAGTTAGCCGCAGATAGCAAACGTTCATTCATTAGCCTGTTCGTCTCGTTTTACTTTCCAGGGGTTTCTGCGATTATTTTCGGTCGCGATTTCTACCCTGATCTTCGTTTTAGTTTATCTTTTCACTCGTTTATCTAAATAAGGTGAAACAAGCGGCCAGATCTTCGTCTCGAAGCCCTCTTTCTGTTTAACCAACTTGAACAAGATTTTGGTACTGTAAAATTTGACTTTAGTCCAGATTAGTATACGGATCTTGTTTCTTTCGTAGTTTGAGTTTCGTTGCTCTGTTTGATTTGATTCTTTTTGCAAACCGGAGTTCTTCAGTTTAATTTTCTGGTTATATGTTCTTATTTGAGTTTTACCCGTGCATCTTTTCTTGAGTGCTTATGTATGATATTGTTTGTTTGCGATAGAATTCCGGGAGTGCGAAGTGTGCTACTACAAGTCACTAGCTTTTGCTGCTCGTCGGCAAGGCAAGTAACACATTGATCATACTCTTTTCATACCCAGTTTTTATGCATTAGTTACAATCCTCAAACAGTGCATGATTAGGATGAGTTTAACTTGTGGGTATTGGGAAGTAGATGATGAGGTAGAACCTATTACCTGTTTTATTATCAAACCATGGGAGTTACTTCTACGTTATGCTCATATTGCTATGCTATGCTCGTAGATGTGGATTTGGTTTGAGTGTATCCATGACAGATGTGAGATTGTTTATTTAACGGTTTAACTTAAGGTGGCAACTTTAATACACATCTAGGTGGATTGTTGGTTTAGGGCACCTTGGGTTATACCAGTGTTGTCCTAGGAGATCCCGGGGTTATACCATGTGATCCTCCTATGGCCTACCACCCAGGCTCAAAGGGATCATAACATTATTCATGCTAGAAACTTCTGTGTGCATCCACAAGCTATTATGGGCTCTAGCATAGTTGAGTATGTTGCATGACCTCTTCAAGTGGTAGGCTAGCAGATGTAGGGGATGTAGGTTGGTACTGTCTACCCGGGGTTAGAGTTAATGCTTCTGAAAGACTGTGTCTCGGTCATCCGTTTCTCAAAAAGCTTGTAGTGTGAGATATCCAACGGAGGAGATCGAGTCTTGTGGGGAAAAGTGCACAAACCTCTGCAGAGTGTACAAACTAATCATGGCCAGGTGTAGAGTATATGGCCAGCGGATGGTGCGATCGGATACACTTAACCATTGGTAGCCATGTTTTCCCCTCAGACCTAATAATTTTGGAGCCACAAGGATTGGATGTGATACTGGGAATGGATTGGTTATCGAAGTATGGAGGAAATATTGACTGTGCTAGTAGGTCAATTCTACTCATCACCCCGGAGGGAAAAAGGATCAAGTATGTATCCAGGCATGCGCCGAGGAGAACCCAAGTAAATTCTCTCTAAGGAGTTGTTCAGGACGAAGTGCCTGTAGTGAAGGATTACCCAGACGTATTTCTAGAGGAGTTACCAGGCATGCCGCCAAATCGACACATTAAGTTTTTGATATAGTTATTGCCAGGCACCGGACCAATATCAAAGAGACCATACCGGATGCCCGCAAATGATCTGGAGGAGATTAAGAAGCAGATTAATGAGTTATTGGAGAAAGGTTACATTCGACAAAGCTCGTCACCATGGGGAGCCCAGTGCTCTTGGTTGAGAAGAAGGATGGATCATTAAGAATGGTTGTTGACTATCATGTGTTGAATGAAGTGACGATCAAGAACAAGTACCCACTGCCGATGATCAATGATCTGTTTGACTAGCTGCAAGGAGCTAAAGTATTCTCCTAGATTGATCAGCATTTAGGATACCACCAGTTGAAGATCCGAGAACATGATATACCTAAGACCGCCTTCACCACAAGGTACGTGCTATATGAGTATACGGTTATGTCATTTGGATTGACTAACGCCCCTGCCTATTTTATGAGCATGATGAACAAGGTATTCATGGAGTTCTTGGATAAGTTTGTTGTGGTGTTCATTGATGATATTTTGGTATACTCGAAGAATGAGGAGGAACATAAGGAGCATTTGCGTTTAGTTCTCGAGAAACTCAGGGAACATCAGTTATATGCCAAGTTCAGCAAGTGTGAGTTTTGGTTGAAGGAAGTTGGATTTCTTGGGCATGTTATATCAGGAGAAGGTATAGCAGTGGATCCCACCAAGGTTCAGTCAGTCACTGAGTGGTTGGCACCCGCCTCAGTTGGAGAGATTCGCAGTTTTCTTGGACTCGCGGGATACTATCGGAGATTCATTGAGAAATTTTCCAAGATTGCAAAGCCTATGACAGCTTTGTTGAAGAAAGATACTAAGTTCGAATGGAAAGAAGAATGTGAAGCAAGTTTCCAAGAGTTGAAGAAACATTTGGTTACAGCCCCAGTGCTGATTTTGCCAGATATACGCAAGGATTTCCAAGTGTATTGCGACGCATCTCGCTTAGGACTTGGAGGAGTACTTATGCAAGACGGAAGATTTGTTTCATATGCCTCACAACAGCTTCGACCGCATGAGTTTAATTATGCCACGCATGATTTGGACTTAGCAGCCGTAGTGCATGCGCTCAAGACCTAGAGACATTTTCTTATTGGAAACCGTTGTGATGTGTACATAGATCATAAGAGTTTGAAGTACATTTTCACGCAGAAGGAGCTGAACCTCGGGCAAAGGAGATGGTTGGAGCTTATAAAGGATTATGATATGAAGTTGCACTATCATCCAGGTAAGGCCAATGTCGTAGCAGACGCGTTGAGCCGGAAGAGTTACGCCAATACCCTCGTAAGCGGAGGATTGCCAAAGGAGTTAGCCGAGGATCTCAGGGAGCTTCGTTTGAAGATAGTCCCTAGAGGTTTTGTTATAACAATGGAGGTTCAGTCCACATTATTGGGAAGGATTCGAGAAGCTCAGAAGGATGACAAGGAAATTGCCGAGATAAAGGAGAGAATGAGCAAAGGAAAAGCCAAAGGTTTTCGGGAGGATGAGCATGACACCTTGTGGTTTGAGAATCGTGTTTATGTGCCCAATATTGCAGAGATCGGGAAGCTAATACTTCAGGAAGCTCATCACTCGCCCTACTCCATACACCCCGGATACACCAAGATGTATTTGGATTTGAAGGAGCATTTCTGGTGGCCGAGTATGTGGCCGTATGTGATGTATGTCAGAAAGTGAAGGAAGAACATCAGAAGCCAGCAGGATTACTGCAGCCTAGCCGATACCCGAATGGAAGTGGGACAGGCTTGGCATGGATTTCATCACCGGATTGCCCAGGACCCGATCGGGATATGATTCAATTTGGGTAGTAGTGGATCGTTTGACCAAAGTTGCTCACTTTATCCCAGTGAAGACCACCTATACAGGTGCAAAGTTGTCCAAGATATATATGACTAGGATCGTATGTTTGCACGGAGTTCCAAGGACCATCGTATTAGATAGAGGAACGCGGTTTACTTCAAAATTTTGGCACCAGCTGCAGCAGACTTTGGCTACCAGGCTAGAGTTCAGTACAACTTTTCACCCACAGACAGGTGGACAAACCAAGAGAGTGAATCAGATTCTGGAGGACATGTTGAGAGCTTGTGCACTAGATTATGGATCTAGTTGGGACGACAATTTACCCTATGCGGAGTTCTCATACAACAATAGCTACTAGGCCAGTTTGAAGATGACACCTTTCAAAGCTTTGTATGGAAGGAGGTGCAGGACACCGTTGATGTGGGATGAAGTTGGAGACCGTCAGTTGTTTGGACCGGATTTGATTAAAGAGTCATAAGAGAAGGTTAAGATGATTCGAGATAGACTGAAGGTAGCTCAGTCCAGGTAGAAGAGTTATGTAGACTCAAAACGCAAGGAGGTAGTCTATGAAATCGGAGACAGAGCATATCTTCGTGTGTCACCACTGCGAGGAGTTAAACGCTTTGGAGTAAAGGGAAAGTTAGCCCCGAGATTTGTAGGACCATACCGAGTTCTGGAACGTATGGGAGAGGTGGCCTACAAGTTGGAGTTACCCGAAGGACTGTCAGGAGTTCATGATGTGTTTCACGTTTCCCAGTTAAAGAATTGTCATGCTAAGATGGTCGATATTCCTCTGAGAGATACAGTGTCCCTGGAAGTAATTCAGTTAGATAGTGATCTGACCTATGAGGAGAAACCAGTAAGGATTCTCGAGTTTGCCAGCCGAGTTACCCGCAGCAAGGTTATCAAGTTTTGCAAAGTTCAGTGGAGCCACGATACCGAGGATGAAGCCACCTGGGAACGAGAAGATGATCTACGGAAAGACCACCCACACCTCTTTTCTAGCCAACCCGAATCTCGAGGGCGAGATTCCCCTTAAGGGGGGTAGGTTTGTAACATCCCAAATTTTCAATTTGGAATGTTAGAAATAGGTCAGTCATGCATATCATATTTTATTGCATTTTGTTTTGTGATCCTAGAAAATCCTAAGCAACTCAAGGACCCACAAAGAGAGTTGGGGATTTCACGATTTTCATATTTGAATTTTTTTCAAATATCGAAATAAGGATCTTTTGGTTTTAATTATTTTCCGCTTCAAAAATATTTCATATTAAAAATATATGAGAGGAGATAACATGAATTCTCCAAAATAAAAGAAATATTGTAGGAAAAATGATTAAAACCAAATAAATAATTTTATTTGGATTTTATTGTTATTTTATTTTTAATTAGGAAAAATATGCGCTTTTCAAAATTTCATTAGAGGCCCAAATAAATGTTCACTTTGTCCGCAATATTATTAGAGGACCATGAAAATTTATTTCAGAATTTTTGGACTCAGTTTAGTATTTCATTTGTTAGTTTTTCCGCGTCAGGAATTTTTTTTAAAAAAGTCAACCGACCTATTGGGTCGTGCCCGAGCCGGACTCGTCCAAGCTCAGGCTTTATAAGCCTAAGCCCGAGGCGCCCCGAGGCCAAGTCGCCGCCGCCCCAAACCCTAACCCTAGCGTCGCCCAGCCGCTGCCGCCGCGCACACCGCCCGCTGCCGCGCTGCCTCCCGCGCCGCCGCTCGTCACCTCGCCGCCGCCCGCCGGAGTTCGCGCCGCCGGTTTTCTTCGCCGGTTTTCGTCAGTTCTGTTTTCAGTAAAAACCCTAGATTGGTTTTTGTTCGGTTTTCTTCAGTTTAGTTATATAGCGGACGTTCGTCCGAACATTGGTTTTAACAAACGCTGTTCGTCAGTTAGCTACAGACAGCGAACATTCGTTCGTTAGCCTGTTCGTCTCGTTTTATTTTCCAGGGTTTTTCTGTGATTATTTTCGATCGCGATTTCTGCCCTGATCTTCGTTTTAGTTTATCTTTCCACTCGTTTATCCAAATCAGGTGAAACAAGCGCCCAGATCTTCATCTCGAATCCCTCTTTCTGTTTAACCAACTTGAACAAGATTTTGGTACTGTAAAATTTGACTTTAGTCCAGATTAGTAAACGGATCTTGTTTCTTTCGTAGTTTGAGTTTCGTTGCTCTGTTTGATTTGATTCTTTTTGCAAACCGGAGTTCTTCAGTTGAACTTTCTGGTTATATCTTCTTATTTGAGTTTTACTCGTGCATCTTTTCTAGAGTGCTTATGTATGCTATTGTTTGTTTGCGATAGAATTCCCGGAGTGCGAAGCATGCTACTATGAGTCACTAGGTTTTGCGGATCGTCGGCAAGGCAAGTAACACATTGATCATACTCTTTTCATACCCACTTTTTATGCATTAGTTACAATCCTCAAACACGGCATGATTAGGATGTGTTTAACTTGTGGGTATTGGGAAGTAGATGATGAGGTAGAACCTATTACCTGTTTTATTATCAAACCTTGGGAGTTACTTCTACGTTATGCTCATATTGCTATGCTATGCTCGTAGATGTGAATTGGGTTTGAGTGTATCCATGACAGATGTGAGATTGTTTATTTAATGGTTTAACTTAAGGAGGCAACTTCAATACACATCTGGGTGGATTGTTGGTTTAGGGCACCTGGGGTTATACCAGTGTTGTCCTAGAAGATCCCGAGGTTATACTCGTGATCCTCCTATGGTCCGCCACCCAGGCTCAAAGGGATCATAAGATTATTGATGCTAGAAACTTTCTTGTATAGCCACAAGCTATTATGGGCTCTAGCATAGTTGAGTATGTTGCATGACCTCTTCAAGTGGTAGGCTAGCATATGTAGGGGATGTAGGTAGGTACAGTCTACCCGGGGTTTGAGTTAATGCTTCTGAAAGACTGTGTCTCGGTCATCCGTTTCTCAAACACCATGTAGTGCGAGAAATCCGACGGAGGAGATCGAGTCTTGTGGCGAAAAGTGTGCAAACCTTTGCAGAGTGTACAAACTAATCATGGTTAGCCGTGTCCCTGGTTATGGACATCTTGAGTATCTGGTACTTGAATTATTGGTTTGATCTCATCACTCTAAATTAATTTGTTGGGTTGCTAATGTACACTTTTTAATTGGGATTGAGATGGGGGTACCATTCTCAATGTTTCAACCACAATGATAGTTAAATAAAATATATTCCTTTGTTGTAGGAAAAAATTGGCTTTTCGCAAAAACATTATGACCATAGAGCCTCCACAAGCCATATATGCATATATTAATAGCATTTATCTGTTCATTGCTCTACTTTGTTATATTGCTAGCATATTCCATGTGCTGACCCGTTTTCGGGCTACAACATATCATGTTGCATACTTTTCAGACGAGGAGTAAGGTGCGCTAGGTCGTTTGTCAAGCACTCAGCTATGCCATTGGAGTTGATGGACTCACTTTATCTTCCAAGCCTTCCGCTGTTATCTTATTTAGATGGCCTTAAGCCATATTTATTGTAATGAGTTCTCTTTTGAGACATTCGATGTAATAAGTGTGTGATTTCTACTCTGTTATAAATCCTTCGAGTACTGTGTGTGTCAGCATTACCGATCCAGGAATGACACTGAACACAGAGATTTGACCGTCTGAGGTCGGATCGCTACACATAGCTCTCACCTTCAGAGTCTTGGGATGACATATTTTCAGATCTATCAGGAAAACAACAAGGAAAAGAAAACAAAAAAAAAATTCTATGATACAGTGGTCAATAGGTTCGGGGGGTATATGAAGATTTTTTTATCTCAGGAAACAAGCAAGCTGTAGAAAAACGGAGTCCGGAAGGTACCCCAGGTGGGCACAACCCACCTGGGCGCGCTTGGCAAGCACGCGCGCCCTAGTGTCTTGTCCCCACTAGGGTACGCTTCCTGGAAGTTTCTTATTTTCCTATTTTTCTAAATACTCCAAAACTGACAAAAAATATTTTTGCGGATTTTTTGGAGTCCGTTTACTTACCGTATCACGTACCTCCTTATTTTCACAATTTTGGAGTGTTTCGGAAGGATTCTTTTATATGTTCTTCCAGTCTCAAAGTTTGATAATATTACTTTCAACATTAATGGGCATACCTGATATATAATGTTTTATTCGTTACCGTTAACAACCTTCGGGTTAGTACCTTCGGCATTATTTATTTTGATGGCTCCAGAATGATAAACCTCCTCGATGACATAGGGGCCTTCCCATTTTGAGAGGAGTTTTCTTGCAAATAATCTGAAATGAGAGTTGTAAAAAAGAACATATTCTCCTACTTTGAACTCACGCTTTTGGATTCTCTTATCATGCCACCTTTTGACTTTTTCTTTAAACAACTTGGCATTTTCATAAGCTTGGGTTCTCCATTCATCTAATGATGTAATATCAAATAACCTCTTTCCATCGGCAAGTTTGAAATCATAGTTGAGTTCTTTGATTGCCCAATATGCTTTATGTTCTAATTCAAGAGGCAAATGCCAAGCTTATCCATAAACCATTTTATAAGGACATACCCATAGGATTTTTGTATGTTGTTCTATGAGCCCAAAGTGCATCATCTAATTTCTTAGACTAATTCTCCTGGACCTATTGATAGCCTTTTGCAAATCTAACTTTATTTCTCTATTGCTAAGTTCAACTTGACCACTAGACTGAGGATGATAAGGTGATGCAATTCTATGGTTAACATCATACTTGGAAAGTATTTTAGGGAAAGCACCATGAATTAAGTGTGAACCACCATCAGTCATTAAATATGTAGGGACTCCAAACCTTGGGAAAATATCTTCCTTAGGCATTTTAATAGAGGTGTTGTGATCAACACTACTGGTTGGAATAGCTTCTACCCATTTAGTAACATAATCAACAGTAACCAAAATATGTGTATACCAATTAGAGGAAGGAAAAGTTCCCATGTAATCAAATCCCCAAACATCAAACGGTTCAATAGCAAGTGAATAATCCATATGCATTTCTTGACGCTTACCGATATTACCTATTCTTTGGCATTCATCACAAGATAAGATGAACTTACGGTCACCCTTGAAGAGAGTAGGCCAATAAAATCCAGATTGCAATACCTTGTGAGCAGTTCTCTCTCCAGCATGATGCCCTCCATAAGCTTCGGAGTGACATTTCTGTAGGATTTGTCCTTGTTCATGCTCAGGTACACAACGTCTAATAATACCATCTACTCCTTCTTTATAAAGATGTCGGTCATCCCAAAAGTAGTGTCTTAGAAGAATTTTTTGTTTTGTTGATATGTAAAACTAGGTGGTAAATATTTAACAACAATGTAATTAGCATAGTCAGAATACCAAGGAGTGTTGTGAGCAGCATTTATTGCAATTAACTACTCATCAGGAAAACTATCATCAATAGGTAGTGGGTCATCAGGCACACTTTCAAGCCTAGACAAGTTATCAGCTATGGGGTTCTCAGCTCCTTTTCTATTAGTGACATGTAAATCAAATTATTGTAGCAAGAGAACCCATCGAATAAGTCTAGGTTGATCATCTTTCTTTTCCATAAGACATTTAATAGCAGCATGATCGGTGTGAACAATTACTTTTGAATCAACAGTGTAAGATCTAAATTTATCACAAGCAAACACCAATGCTAAGAATTATTTTTTAGTAGTGGCATAAGTTTGTTGAGCACTGTCTAGAGTTTTACTAGCATAATGAATAACATTCAGTTTCTTATCAACCCTTTGTCCTAGAACAACACCAACAGCATAATCACTAGCATCACACATAATTTCAGAAGGCAATTTCCCATCAGGTGGTTGAACAATAGGTGCAGAAATTAAGGCTTTCTTGAGTGTTTCAAAGGCTTCTAAACAATAATCATCAAAAACAAAAGGAATATCCTTTTGCAAAAGATTCGTAAGAGGCCTAGAAAGTTTAGAAAAGTCTTTGATAAATCTCCTATAGAAACTAGCATGACCTAGGAAACTACGAATACCTTTGATATCTTTAGGACATGGCATTTTCTCAATTGCATCAACCTTAGCTTTGTCCACTTCAATACCTCTCTCAGAAATTTTATGATCCAAGACAATGCCTTCATTAACCATAAAGTGGCACTTCTCCCAATTCAAGGCAAGATTTTTTTTGTTCACATCTCTGCAAAACTCGATCAAGATTGCTTACACAATCATCAAAAGACTTCCCATAAACAGAGAAATCATCCATGAAAACCTCAACAATCTTTTCACAAAAGTGAGAGAATATAGCACTCATACATCTTTGAAAGGTAGCAGGTGCATTGCATAGACCAAAAGGCATACTTCTCTAAGCATAATTTCCAAAGGGACAAGTAAAAGTGGTCTTTTCTTGATCAGGTTGAGAAACAAGTATTTATGAAAACCAGAATATCCATCATGGAAGCAAGAACGTGTGTGCTTAGATAATCTTTCTAGCATTTGATCAATAAAAGGCAGAGGGTAATGATCTTTTCTAGTTGCTTTGTTTAATTTTCTAAAATCAATTCCAATTCTATAAGTTGTAACAATTCTTTGTGGAATAAGTCCATTCTTATCATTAGGAACAACAGCAATGCCTCCCTTTTTAGGGACACAATGAACAAGATTTACCCATCTACTATCAGCTATGGGATAGATTATACCTGCTTTCATAAGTTTTAAGATGTCCGTTCTTACCACTTCCTTCATTTTTGGATTTAACCGACGTTGGTGATCAACAAAGGGTTTAGCATCAGGTTCCATATTAATTTTCTGCTCACATAGAGTGGGACTAATGCCCTTTATATCATCAAGAGTATATCCCATAGCAGCTCGGTGCTTCCTTAGAACTTTTAATAATCTTTCTTCTTCATGTTCTGAAAGGTTAGCACTAATAATAATAGGATATATGTTCTTTTCATCAAGATAAGCATATTTCAAAGTGTCTGTCATTTGTTTTATTTCAAACATAGGATCACCTTTAGGTGGAGGAGGACCTCCTAGAGTTTCAATAGGCAAATTGTGTTTAAGCAGAGGACGTTGTTCAAAGAAAATCTTATCTATTTCATTTCTTTCATGCATATGTAAATCATTTTCATGGTCTAGAAAATATTGTTCTAATGGATCAGTAGGAGGCACAGCAATTGAAGCAAGACCAATTATTTCATCCTCACTAGGCAATTCTTTTTCATGAAGCTTTCTACTAAACTTGGAAAAATTAAACTCATGAGACTCATCACCAAAACTAACACCGACACTTTGTTTCTCACAGTCTACTCTAGCATTAACGGTGTTCAAGAAAGGTCTACCAAAAGTAATGGGACAAAATTCATCTTGTGGGGAACCAAGAAAAAGAAAATAAGTAGGGTATTTTATTTTCCCACACAAGACTTCAACATCTCTCACAATCCCAATTGGTGATATAGTGTCTCTATTAGCAAGTTTGATAGTAACATTTATGTCTTATCTCTGCTGGTGCTATGTCATCCACAATTTCTTGATATAAAGAATAAGGAAGAGCACTCACGCTAGCACCTATGTCATATTGTCGGTGTACTAGAGTAGGGGTACCCTAGTATCCCGAACTTGTGCACGGGCAGTCGCAGCATCCCGCGGCAAGGCTTGCCGGGTGACCGCCAAGGTCCTCCGTGGTTCCTTTAGGAGCCATACAAGAACAAAGTATCCAAGTCAAAGGGACAAGACCCCGGCAAGAGGAGCTTGCCGGGAAGGCCAACCAAGGCATCTCAAGACCCCGGCAAGAGGAGCTTGCCGGGAAGGCCAACCAAGGCACCTCAAGGAACTTGCCGCGACGCGCCACGCGCCCCGGCAAGGCCCGGTGAGCAACAAGCTCCCGGGCGCGACAAGACAACAACCGCGGCAAGGCGCTTGCCGCGGCAAGCCACTACTCTGTGCCCGCGCTCCAGCACATCCACCAACGTGTCGCTCTGGGACCCTTCCAGGCGTGCGTGGCGGGAGGCTGTGCAGCCAGCGGCGCGCGGTGGCAAGCGGCGCTGACAAGATTGCCATCGTGGCAAGCGGTGGCGTCCCTTATGGTCCCTTTTACACTGTTTAGGCGACGCAGACGGGCATTTAATGCCCTTGTCCCCTGCCGTCAGGGTTAGGTATGATACACTGTAGCAGGTAGCTGTACCAACCGCAGCACCTTTACATTTTTACCCTTGCCTACGTTGCCACCTGTCGGTGACCCCTTGAGCATATAAAAGGAGGCCAATGCGCAACGTAGAGGGGGGTTCGAAAAAACAGAACACTCAAGCTCGGTCTCGTTAGCTGCTGGTGTGTACTGTAGCACTCCGCGCTCCCGAGCAAGAACTTAATACAAACCACAAAGCAGGAGTAGGGTTTTACACATCCGTGCGGCCCGAACCCGGGTAAACTGCTCGTGTGCTTCGCCTCGATCTTCTCTTCGTGCGACCTCCGCCCTCGCCGAACCGAAAGGGACTCGGCCCGCCGGTCCCATAGGTGTTCGTGGATCAGTCCCCCGACATCTTTGGCGCGCCAGGTAGGGGGCGTCGAGGTTGTGTGAACCAGATCCGGCGTTCACGTGAGCAAGATCTTCATCATCTTCATCGGCATGCCGCCGAAGAAGAAGGTTTAGGAGGCGGCTGCTCCGTCCGCGTCGAACCCACCACCGCCGGAGCAAACGGCTGATGGGGCGGGCGCCGGCGGAAGAACGGGCGTCGACGAGGGAGCTCACGGTGCTGCCAGGTCCAAGGACAAGGCTGCGCTGCCCTCGGCGTCCGTACATGCACCGCGCCCATCTCAGGAGGCGCGGGACCGGCAGCGTCATGGTACTCACGGTACCATGTGTTTACTGGACCAAGATCGAGCTGGTGGATCCCGAAGTGCTCAAGACCAACATGCACGCCAACATGTTGGCACGAGCGAGGCACGGTCGCCTGGACGGGATACTGCTCCTTCTAACATAGTTAGAAGTCCGAGCATATCCCGCTCCTCGCACCGTTCGCCACCACCACCCGCCACTGCAGCAGAAGCTTTGGCGCGAGCTCAACTGCTCCTGGACTACCCTCCAACGGCAGACAAGATCGACGACTGGAGGGCCACCATTCAGAGTCTCATCGGCTTCGCCAACGGCGACACTCAACGGCTGCCGAGCACGTTGCAGCCGCGGCAAGTCAGCCAGGCATGAGCTGGTGACGACAAGACCGGTGGGGGTGCAACCACTGTGCACTCTCCGCCCCGAAGGCCGAGATCGCCAACTCGCCGGATCCACCTCGACAGCGACTCCACCGCGTCATCAGATCCGCGAGCTCGTCGCGATCTGCGCCAAGTTCTTCACGAACGACAGCAAGAAGACGCTCGTACTCGCATCGAGCGCCGAAGAGAAGCGCGACGTCAATCGGACCAGCGCGCTGGGCCCTCTATCGACATGCATGCGCCAGGGGAACCAGGCGACTTGCCGTACACGGTAGGTTGCCCTGCGTTCACTCGTGAGCTGCGGCAAGTCCAGTGGCCCAGCACGAAGAATTTCAAGCCAGACGTTCCAGAGAAGTACGACGGCAAGACGCATTCGTCGGAGTTCCTCAGCATCTACACCATCACGGTGAAAGCTGCCGGGGGGCGAGACGACAAGATCCTTGCCAACTACTTCCCGCTGGTGCTCAAGCCCAACGTCAGGTCCTGGCTCATGCACTTGCCGGACAACTCCATATCCTCCTGTGCAGACCTATGCCATCAGTTTGTCGGCGCCTTTACAGGCGGCCACAAACCTCATGGCCAAGAGAGTGACCTTCATCTGCTCGCCCAGAAGGAAGGAGAGCCCCTACGCAAGTACATTCAGAGGTTCAGCCGTGTACAGTACAACATCCCAGATGTCCACCCGCCGCGGTCATCAGCGCGTTCCATCAGAACGTGCGTAACCGCAGGATGCGGGAGGAGATGGCGATGTGCAGGATCAGAGACGTCAGTGAGCTCTATGCCCTGGCCGACAAGTGTGCACGCGCTGAGGAAGGGAGGAAACTCCCCAGAGAGAATACCGGAGCAGAAGGATCCGACAGCGAAGATGCTGCCCTGGCAAAGAAAAACCGGCGGCGGAACAGGAAAAAGAAAGGCAAAGAAGTGCTAGTCGTTGAGCAGTCCGGCAACGAGGGTGGCGCCAAGAAAGCCAAAGCTGGTAGCTTCGGTAAGGATATTGCTGCATGCACCAACTGCCAGGCTGTGGCTGTCGCTGACAAGCAGGACGGCACCGACAAGCAGTACTGCAAGATTCACCGCACCAAGGGCCATGACCTCCAGAGCTGCAAGAAGGTCGAGCAGCTTGTCCAGCAGCAAAAGGCTAAATACGAGCGACGCGACAAGGAGAGGGCCCAAGGAGGCGCTGGAGAATCCGGCAAGAAGCGCGCCGGCCGGGGAGGACGCCGCGGCAAGGAGACAGACCTCCCCGCGGCCGCGACAAGGATGAAGATGACGACGACGACGAAGACATGGATGATGTCGAGACCAGTGAGCAGGAGTTCCAGAAAGCCACAGAGGTCTTGTGCGTTGACAGCGGTGCTTCTCTGCATACTTCGCACCGCCAACTCAAGCAGTGGGTGCGGGAAGTCTATGCAGCAGAACCACCTGTCGAGTCACGCAAGCTTCTGAAATGGTCCAGCACGCCTATCATCTTTGATATTGAGGACCACCCTGATCGCACAACTGCGGTCGGGTGCTTGCCGATGTTGGTTTCACCAACTATCCGCAACCTCAAGGTCACTAAGATGCTAGTTGACGGTGGGGCCGGCTTGAACCTGATCTCCTCCGCTGTACTCCAGAAACTCCAGATCCCTGACAGCGAGCTTGAAGAGACCGGCACATTCCAAGGAATCAACCTGGGAAGGAGCAAGCCGAAGGGGAAGGTCACGTTGCCAGTAACATTTGGCAGCGAGCTGAACTTCAGGACTGAGAGGGTCACTTTTGACGTTGCCGATATTCCATTGCCTTACAATGGGATACTTGGCCGTCCAGCACTCGGCAAGTTCATGGCAGCCTCTCACTACGCATACAACATGCTGAAGATGCCAGGCCCGATAAGTGTCATCTCTGTTCCCGGTGACAAGAAGGATGCTCTTATCTGCGCCGACAAGATCTACCGGGAAGCAGCAGCCGCAGCAGATCGCAAGTCACTTGCCGTTGAAGCTCCCAGGGAGAAGAAGACCAAGTCCGGCAAGAGTTCTGATGCCCACTTCGGCAAGCGCACCTCTTCGGAGTGCTGCGCTGCCGTCGAGGACGCACCATCGAGCTCCACCGGCAAGTGTAAGAAGACAATGGCAGCTCCACCAGAGACGAAGAAGGTGTCCGCCAAGGAGGACGGCACTGGTGGTACCTTCACCATCAGTGCCACTCTCGACCCTAAATAGGAAAGCGCGCTCATTGCTTTCCTGCGGGCGAATGTCGACGTGTTTGCGTGGCAACCGTCTGACATCCCCGGTGTTCCCAGGAAAGTAATTGAGCACCACCTTGCCATTTGTCCTCATGCGCGGCCCGTCAAGTAGAAGGTCAGGAAGCAAGCAGTGGAGCGCCAAGAATTCATCACAGAAGAGAATAAGAAGTTGGAAGCAGCAGGCCTTGTCAGAGGAGTGCTCCATCCTACGTGGTTGGCCAATCCTGTAGTCGTGCGCAAGGCGAATGGGAAATGGAGACTTTGTATCGATTTTACCGATGTTAACAAAGCTTGTCCCAAAGACCCATTTCCTTTGCCGTGCATTGACCAGATTGTTGACTCCACGGCCGGATGTGATTTGCTTTCATTTCTTGACGCATACTCAGGATACCATCAGATCTTCATGGCAGAAGAGGATGAGGAGAAGACCGCATTTATTACTCCATGTGGCACGTACTGTTTCATACGGATGCCTTTCGGATTAAAAAATGCTGGTTCAACATTTGCAAGAGTAGTCCATGTCGCTCTTGAGCTGCAAATACACAGAAATGTGGAAGCCTACATGGATGACATAGTGGTCAAGAGCAAGGACAAGGCAACTCTGATTCGAGATTTAGACGAGACCTTTGCAAATCCGCACAAGATCAGCCTCAAGCTCAACCCAGAGAAGTGTGTGTTTGGAGTCCCTCCGGCAAGCTTCTCGGGTTCTTCGTGTCTCAGCGGGGAATTGAAGCCAATCCCGACAAGATCAAGGACGTTGAGCAGATTGAAGCACCAAAGCGCGTCAAGGATGTACAAAGACTTGCCGGTTGCGTGGCTGCTCTCAGCAGGTTTATCTCTAGGTCTGCTGAGCGCGCCCTGCCATTTTTCAAATTATTGAAAAAGGCAGGTCCAGTGAAATGGACTCCGGAAGCGGAGGCTGCGCTGCAAGACTTGAAGAGATACCTGTCCTCCCCTCCAATACTTGTCGCACCTAAGCCACAAGAGAAGTTGCTGCTGTATATAGCGGCAACCAATCAAGTGGTTAGTGCTGCGTTAGTAGCAGAGAGGGAGGCAGATGACGAGCCAGCAACCACGGCAGGCGCATCCAGCGATAAGCAGGGGGCTTCCCCGGCAAGCTCTGGTCCCGACAAAGATGGATCTGCGCAGATGCACGAGGAGATACAGAAGAAAACGGTGCAGCGCCCAGTTTACTTTGTCATTTCCCTTCTACAGGGGGCTAGGTCAAGGTACTCTGGCGTGCAAAAATTGCTTTTCGGCCTCCTCATGGCCTCGAGAAAGCTACGCCATTACTTCCAAGCACATGAGATCACAGTTGTCACTCGCTTTCCGCTGAAGAGGATACTACAGAATCCAGAAGCGACAGGCAGGATTGTTGAGTGGGCACTGGAACTGTCAAGCTTTGGCCTTAAGTTTGAGAGTACTTCAACTATCCAAAGCAGAGCATTGGCAGAATTCATAGCAGAATGGACGCCAACACCAGATGAAGAAATTCCAGAAATGAGCATCCCCGTCAAGGAAGCAGGCAAAGAGTGGCTGATGTACTTTGATGGTGCCTTTTCGCTGCAAGGCGCCGGCACTGGCGTGCTGCTTGTCGCACCCACCGGAGAGCACCTCAAGTATGTAGTCCAGATGCACTTTCCCAAGGAGCAAGCAACAAACAATACTGCAGAGTATGAAGGCTTGCTTGCCGGTCTCAAGATCGCGGCAGACCTTGGGATCAAGAAGCTCATTGTCAGGGGTGACTCGCAGCTTGTCGTCCGCCAAGTGAACAAGAGCTATCAGAGTCCATTGATGGAAGCCTACGTCGACGAAGTGAGAAAGCTAGAAGAGCACTTTGACGGCCTACAGATGGAGCATGTTCCAAGAGCTCAGAACGCCATTGCCGATGGCCTATCAAAGTGCGCCGCACTTAAGTTACCTGTGGAACCAGGGATCTTTGTGCTCAAGCTGACTCAACCGTCTGTAACGCCATCAACTGGACAGAGCAAGAAGAGGAAGTTGATTTCTGGTGACTATTTGCCGGCAGAGCTTCCCGAAGCCGCCGCCAAGAAGGTCCCCAAGATCAACGCCAAGAGCGCTGAGGAGCAGTCTGCTCCGGCAAACCCCAGGGTTTGTTCCGTTGAAGCAGAAGCTACCGACAAGTTTTGCTCCGGCAAGCTTGCCGGGGAACGTCACGCTCCGACAGAGCCGCAGGTTCTCGCCGTAGAAGCGGATGTTCCCGCAGCAGTCCCCAAGATCAACGCCAAGAGCGCTGAGGAGCAGTCTGCTCCGGCAAACCCCAGGGTTTGTTCCGTTGAAGCAGAAGCTCCCGGCAAGTTTTGCTCCGGCAAGCTTGCCGGGGAACGTCAAGCTCCGGCAGAGCCGCAGGTTCTCGCCGTAGAAGCGGATGTTCCCGCAGCAGCAGATTTTCCTTTAGTCCTTGTTGTCGAGCCACAAGCTCCAGCATGGGCACAGCAGATTGTCCGTTTCCTTCAGACAGGAGAACTTCCCGAAGAGCAAGAAGAAGCGGAAAGAGTAGCCCGGCAGTCAAGTATGTACCAGTTTGTCGACAAGACACTGTACAGAAGAAGACTCAACGGTGTGAAATTGAAGTGTATTCACCGGGAAGACGGACAAAAGCTGTTGGCAGAGATACATGGAGGCATATGTGGTCACCACATTGGCGCAAGGGCACTTGTCGGCAAAGCATTCGGGCAAGGTGTCTTTTGGCCGACAGCCCTCCAGGATGCAACTGCACAAGTAACCAAGTGTGAAACGTGCCAGTTCCATTCCAAGCAGATACACCAACCAGCTCAAGCTCTCTAGACGATCCCTTTATCCTGGCCATTTTCGGTCTAGGGGCTCGACATCCTCGTCCCCTTTCCCCGAGCAGTCGGGGGCTTTGAGTACTTGTACGTTGCAATCGACAAGTTCACAAAGTGGCCGGAAGTGGAACCAGTGAGGAAGGTGACAGCACAGTCAGCAGTCAAGTTCTTCAGGTCGATTGTTTGCCGCTTCGGGATCCCTAACAGGATAATCACCGACAACGGTACACAATTCACGAGCCGCACCTTCATGCAGTACGTCCAAGATCTTGGCGCCAAGGTCTGCTTCGCTTCTGTTGCTCACCCGAGAACCAACGGTCAAGCGGAGAGGGAAAATGCTGAAGTGCTACGCGGGCTCAAGACCAGGACTTTCGACAGGCTGCACAAGTGCAGAAGAAACTGGATCGAGGAGCTGCCGGTGGTTCTTTGGTCGATCAGGAGGACGCCAAATCGAGCCACTGGCCAGACACCTTTCGCTGTAGTCTATGGAGCAGAGGCAGTTCTCCCCACGGAACTCGTATACGGGTCACCTCGAGTGCTCGCTTATGATGAGCTCGAGCAAGAGCAGCTACGACAAGATGACGTGCTGCTCCTTGAGGAAGACCGTCTTCAGGCTGCTGTGCGAGCTGCTCGCTACCAGCAAGCTTTGCGCCGCTACCATAGCCGCAAAGTTAATGCCAGAAGTCTCGAGGAAGGCGACCTTGTTCTTCGGCGTGTTCAGTCCGCCAAGAATTCCAACAAGTTGACGCCGAAGTGGGAAGGCCCTTACCGGGTGAAACGAGTCACTAGGCCTGGCGCTGTCCGCCTTGAGACCGAAGACGCCATTCCGGTGAGCAACTCCTGGAACATTGAGCATCTTCGTAAGTTTTACCCGTAAGGCGCGGTTGCCGGAACCTGCTCCGGCAACCACCTTTTGTACAAGTCTTGCCGCTGTTGCATGTAATCCTTTGTACAAAGCCGGGCGCAGACCCCGTGCATAAGTAAAGCTCATGTGCACCGCACATCTTGTCAATTTCATGCTTTCTATTTTTTGGCATGTATTATCTGACACTTTGTGCAGCTCCTACTCCCCGGTAAGCAATAATGAGCCGTAAGGCTCCATATATTTATTTTCTCTTCTTTCTTTTTTCTCACGGAAAGGAAGGTTCCCTCGCCCACAAGTTTGCCGGGGGGAACAGGAGAAGATAATGGTATGGACCAGGCGTCGTTCAAGAAAGTTTCGCCTTGCCGGGAAGCGAACAACAGAAAAGCTAAGTTGCCAAAGTTTGAGCAATCAGATTTTTAAAATTTTTAAGTTATCTCCCTTGAACGACCGCACTTTGTATGGAAAACCTGTGCGCGAAGGAACCAAATCGTAGCTAGTTGCGCCCTTACTTTGTTTCGAGTCCGCTCAACAACTTAAGTGAGCTGCAACTAGTTGCGACAAGGTTTCTTGTCGGTAGCGGCACCGCCAGCAGGCTGCTGACGTCCCGCACTCAGCGCTCGCGGCTCAGGTGCCTGCACCGGCAAGTTCCCTAAAAGCGTAGGGCAAAAACATACAAAGGGAGGAATCAAGTAAAGGGAATAGCATTGCAATCATTACCCAGAATAGACTTATATTACAAAGATAGCTTGTCGCGGCTCTAACAGATTGTTTTCATAACATGACAAACAGCGACAAGAAAAGAAGAAACAGGCGGCCTAGTCTACGCGATCGCCCTCGATCCTCTTGATCCCGCTCACCTTGTCCACAATGGGTGCGACAAGGGTCTTGAGCGCCTCCAGATCAGCATCCGGCGGCAAGGTCTTGAGGACGTTGGTGAGGTTGAGGCCCGGATTGCGGAAGGCCACCTTCACCAACACTTTTTGAAGAGCTCCCGCGCAGATCTTGCGCGACTCGTCGGCCAGCTGCTTTGGGATTTTCTCCCGGAGCCGCTGGAGGGCCGTCGCCACGCCTTTGAAGAACAAAGTGAGTTTGGCGCGGGGTTGCGGGTTCTCGTCGGAGGGATACCCGAGATCCCCCATCCCCAGCTGCGCCAGCTCCCTGTCAATATCTGCGGCAGCACTCACGAGACTCTCCGTCCAGTGCTCCACAGTCTCCCTGAAAGCATTCTGGGTGGTGGCAGCACTCTCCAGCAGCGCCTTGTCGGCCTTGATCTCCTCCTTCAAGGCCACCTCCTGCTCCTTGGCGCCGTCCAGTGTCTTGGTCAAAGTGGTCAGCTGCAACTCAAGATCCACGTTGGAGACCTTGGCGGCGCTGAGCTCTTTGCCCTTCTCGGCGAGATCGGCCTCCAGCTGCGCCACCTTCGTCTCGCCAGCTCGCCCTCCTCCGCGGATAGCTTCACAGCGGCAAGCCGCTGTTGCTCTTCGACTTCAGCCTTCTCGAGGAGGAAGGCCTTCTGTGCTTCGACAAGTTGCTCTCGCTCCTCCGCCAGGGACCGGAGAGCTTCCTGGTGGAGACCCCGGAGCTCCTCCGCGCGCTTCTCGATGTCTGCTCCTGCCTTCGCGACAAGCGCCTCGCGGGATTCCAGCTTGGCTTGCCGCGCGCGGTAGAGCGACAACAACTTCCGCAGCAGCCGCTCTTCCTCAGGCTCGTTGCTGCTGCTGCTCGGCGCGTCAGCCCCGCGGAGGCAAGCACTTCCCCGTCGAAGATCTCTCCCTCGACCGGCTCCCTGGAGCTTGACGCCTAGGGGAGGTTGATGAAGACGTCATCGCCGGCCTTCAAGTATACGCCTGGCTGGGGCTCTTCGGAGCCTGGCACTGCGGCAGCGGCGGACGGGTCGGCGGTCGGTGTAGCGCCTGGCGCTCCTGCGGCCTCTGGGCCGTCAGTGCGATCGCCAGACCCCTCGCCAGTTGCTGCGGCAGCAGCCTTGGCGGCCTCTGTGCCGGCGGGATCGCCAGCACCGGCTGCTTCTTCGGCGGCAACCTCGGTCTCCATCGGCTCTGTAGCAGATGGGTCTGACAGCCAGAAAGGGGAGAAGAGTCAAGCAAAAACCCAAGAAGATCAAAAGAAGAAGAACCCAAGGGAAGTTTTGAAGCGAAAGGATTACCTGTACTGGGTCCTCCAGTCGTGGTCTCCGTCGTCGGGGGGCCGCTGGTGCTGTCCCTTGCCGGAGACCTCTCCCTTACCGGAAAGCTCTCCCTTGCCGGAGGACTCTCCCTTGGCTCCTGGTGGGGCTGCTCTGCTCCTACACAAACCAGCAGTCAGATACCAGCAAAAACAGAGTATCCATGCGCACCTCACAGCGGAAAGCAAACCATATACTTACGCTGGGGGCTGCTCTGGAGAAAAGTTGTCGGGTCCGGCAAGGTTGTCTCGGGCGCACCCCCCGCTGTCGCAGTAGGTTCGTCCTCGATGACAATCACCGGGACCTTGGCTCTCTTTGCTGCTCTCTGGGCCAGAGTCCTAAAGAGGAACAAGTTCAGAGTAAAGCAAATGAGATACAGGACAAAACAGCAAGAATTTAAGAACTACAAGTACAGCAAGAGAAGCTTACTCTTCTTCTTCTTCCTCGTCGGAGCTGAACGCGGAGAAGTCGAAGTCCGGCGCGCGCCCGGCGCGAGGAGGCGGAGGAGAAGCTTCCCTTGGCCGCTTGGTGGGAGCAGTGGCGGTGGTCTGAGACGACCCCGCTCCGGCTGCCGGCGCGGCGTGAGTAGCGGCAGGAACTGAAGCGGTGGTCCGGCTAGACCCCGCTCCAGTTGCCGTCGCAGCATGAGGCGCTCCCGCGGCAACGGTGTTTGCCGCGGTGGAGCGTGTCACGCGGCGCGGCGACTGTTGACCCGCTTGCCGCTCCGCTACGTCACCGGCCTTGCGGAGACGCCTTCTTGGTGGGGATGGAGGCTCTGCTTGCGGCGAGCTGCCCGAAGATGAAGAGGAAGAGGAGTTGATCTCCAGCGAGCCGCTCGTATCCTTGGCGGGCTCGCTCGACCCGACGCCATGTCCGGCAAGTTCTTTCTCGCCGGCGGGCTCCCTTCGCTCGGCACGGCTAGCCGCCTCTGCTGCATCTACCTCCTCCATGGTGAATCCAAATTCGCCCGCGGCCGCGGCTGCCGCCGCCTCTTCCAGCCTAGTGGCGATGAGTGCCATCTCCGCATCGGTGGTGTCGCGGGTGAGGCTATCCTTCTCGTCGGAGCGGATCGGCACTTCTACCAAGTCATCGAAGAATTGCTACATGACATCGTCCGCAGGCTCTTGCCAAGTTGGGACAATTCCATGCGAGTCGCACAGCGGCATCATTACGCGGATGCGGTCGAGTGCGGAATTGTTGCACAACGGAACGACACCCCCCGGCAACCTGAACACTTCGGGATGTTGGGGGTCATACTTGAACAGCTCTTGAAGCATCGCGTTGAGCTCCAGAACAGTGAAGTTGAAGTTGAGGCCCGGACGCAGCCTCATGATATCTGCCGCATTCTTGAACTCCCAGGTGGGTCTCCCCCGTTCCTGCAGGGGGGCGATGCGGCGGCGAAGAAAATCTGCGCCAACAGTGCCTAAAGTGAGCCCGGCAAGCCTGAGGCATAGGATCCGGGTGACAGGAATCTTCAGCCTGTCGTCCTCCGGGGCCACGTCACTCCAATCGCTGCCGCGTGCTACTGGGGTTTGGCGCCGGGTGGTGAATGGCTGCGGGTTCTCCTCGTCAATCCAGCACCAGTCTGCTCTCCACTCCTCCCACTTGCCGCGGAATTCTCCCTCCAGATAAGTTTCCTTCTTGCCAGCCCTTGAGATCCAGGCGATTCCGCCGGATAAAGGCTCTCCTCTCTCTACTCGGGGTATAAAGAAATGGCGAAAGAGGGCTACATTGGGATGGACTCCGACAAAGTTTTCGCAGAGATGTGCGAAAACTGCCGTGGTCAGAACGGCATTGGGGGAGAAGTCAAGGAGGTGGAACCCGTAGGTGTTCATGATATCGCAGAAGAATTCAGAGAAAGGCGGGCAGAGCCCACAGTAGAAGAACAAGGCGAAGAAAGGGTATCCGTTTGGGGCTTTCTTCCAAGCGGCGGCGGGAAGTACCTTCGTGCGCGGATGCGCTCGTGTCTCCGTCGACCAGAAGAGGTAGTAGTTCTCCCTCAGCTCTTTCGCGGCAAGCTTGGGGGGGAAGACTGCCCGCTCCTTCCGCAGCGCCGCAAGCCGCTGCGCCTCGGTCGACTTCACGACCTTCCCCTTGTCAGCTTTTGGAGCCATGGCGGAAGTAGTGGAGGAGGTCGACGGCGTTGGTGGCGATGGGGGGCGGAGCGCTGCTCTCTTTCGGCTTTGGGAAGACGAGGGAGCGGCGGAGATTTCTGAGATTGGAGCAGCAACCGGCAAATGGGCGAACTACCCCTGTTTCCCCTACTTATAAAGGGGGAGGGGGCGGACGTTCCGCATTTCCGAATAAAGAAACCACCCACGATCTCTCCCATGACGCCGCATTCAACGTGTGCCGTTCGGGGAGGGCGCGGTGGATACGGAGAAGAATACGACGTAACCTAGGCCGCGCGTGCCCGTGCCCTGTTTTGGGCCTGGCCCAACAGCGCTCGGCACCGTGTATGGTCCAGGCCCGGGGGCTCCTGTCGGTGTACTAGAGTAGGGGTACCCTAGTATCCCGAACTTGTGCACGGGCAGTCGCAGCATCCCGCGGCAAGGCTTGCCGGGTGACCGCCAAGGTCCTCCGTAGTTCCTTTAGGAGCCATACAAGAACAAAGTATCCAAGTCAAAGGGACAATACCCCGGCAAGAGGAGCTTGCCGGGAAGGCCAACCAAGGCATCTCAAGACCCCGGCAAGAGGAGCTTGCCGGGAAGGCCAACCAAGGCACCTCAAGGAACTTGCCGCGACGCGCCACGCGCCCCGGCAAGGCCCGGTGAGCGACAAGCTCCCGGGCGCGACAAGACAACGACCGCGGCAAGGCGCTTTCCGCGGCAAGCCACTACTCTGTGCCCGCGCTCCAGCACATCCACCAACGTGTCGCTCTGGGACCCTTCCAGGCGTGCGTGGCGGGAGGCTGTGCAGCCAGCGGCGCACGGTGGCAAGCGGCGCTGACAAGATTGCCATCGTGGCAAGCGGTGGCGTCCCTGACGGTCCCTTTTACACTGTTTAGGCGACGCAGACGGGCATTTAATGCCCTTGTCCCCTACCGTCAGGGTTAGGTATGATACACTGTAGCAGGTAGCTGTACCAACCGCATCACCTTTACATTTTTACCCTTGCCTACGTTGCCACCTGTCGGTGACCCCTTGAGCATATAAAAGGAGGCCCATGCGCAACGTAGAGGGGGGTTCGAAAAAACAGAACACTCACGCTCGGTCTCGTTAGCTGCTGGTGTGTACTGTAGCACTCCGCGCTCCCGAGCAAGAACTTAATACAAACCACAAAGCAGGAGTAGGGTTTTACGCATCCGTGCGGCCCGAACCTGGGTAAACTGCTCGTGTGCTTCGCCTCGATCTGCTCTTCGTGCGAACTCCGCCCCCGCCGAACCGAAAGGGACTCGGCCTGCCGGTCCCATAGGTGTTCGTGGATCAGTCCCCCGACACATATAAACCATGACAACAGTGATCTCCTATTTTAACTGAGACAACGGGCATGCCAACAACAGGTCTATGTTTATCGTTTTTATTAGGTTTGGCAATTCCACATAAGTAAATAACATGCCCATCTACATTTTCTTCCAAGAGATCCTCAACCATAGCAATAATAGGTTCTACTTCAACTTGTTCATCAGGTTTAGGTGTTCTAATATAGCTTTTGTTGACCACAGTTGAGACTTTAGCATGTTCCTTTATCCTAACATGGAAAGGTGGTTTCTCAAGAAGTAGGAACAACTGGATCAACATTATAAATTATAGTTTCTTCTTTAACTGGTGCCGGTTCTTTAATTTCTTATTTAATAGGTGGGTGATATTTAAACCACTTATCTTTGGGGAGATCAACATGGGTAGCAAATGATTCCCAAAAGGAAGCTACTATCTGAGAGTCAAGTCCATATTTAGTGCTAAACTTTTGAAAAACATCGGTATTCATAAAAGATTTATCACAATCATACTTAAGTTTAATACCTCACTCTTTACCTTCGTTGAGCTCCCAATCTTTAGAGTTGCATGTAATTCTTTCCAAAAGATCCCACCGGAATTCAACAGTCTTCTTCATAAAAGAACCAGCGCAAGAAGTATCAAGCATGGTTTGATCATTACGAGAAAGTCGAGCATAAAAATTCTGGATAATAATTTCTCTTGAGAGCTCATGATTGGGGCATAGGTGTAACATTGACTTAAGCCTCCTGCAAGCTAGAGCGATACTTTCTCCTTCACGAGGCCAAAAATTATATATATAATTCCAATCATGATGAACTAGATGCATATGATAAAATGTTTGATGGAACTCCAATTTCAATCGATTCCAATTCCAGGATCCAATATCATCGCATAGCCTATACCATGCCAATTCTTTTCCCTTCAAAGATAAAGGGAAAACCTTCTTCATAGCTTCATCTCCGGGTAAACCTGCAAGCCTGAACAATCCATAAATTTGTTCTACATATATCAAGTGCATATCAGGATGTTCAGTTCTGTCTCCTGCATAAGGATTAGCAAGCACTTGTTCTATCATACCCAAAGGAATTTCATATTTAATATTTTCAATAGGTGCAGTAGGTTGGGGGTAGCTAACTGTGGTTCCGGTCATGGTGAAGGTACCCCGAACAAACCCCTCAAAGCATTTCTTTCCATACTAACAAGTGACAATAAATTTCAGCACCCTGTATAAGTGTTTACTTACCAAATTCTACTTACCAAAGGTGCTTCACTCCCCGGCAAAGGTGCCAGAAAATAGCCTTGATGATACACAAGTATAGGGGATCAATTGTATCTCTTTTCGATATGTAAGAGTGTAGAACCAAACGATGAGCAGAAGGAAATGACAAGTGGTTTTCAGCAAGGTAATGTCTGCAAGTGCTGAAATTGTAAGAAACAGAGTAGTTTGATAGCAAGATAATTTGTAACGAACAAGCAACGATAATAGTAACAAAAGTGCAGCAAGGTAGACCAATCCTTTGAGGCAAAGAACAGGGCAAAACGTTTTCTTATGAGAAGCAAAGCGTTCTTGACGGTACACGGGATTTTCATCTAGTCACTTTCACCATGTTGGCTGGATTCGTGTTCGCTACTTTGATAATTTGATATGTGGGTGGACCATTGTTTAGGTGCTGCGCTTACTTGAACAAACCTCCTACTTATGATTAACCCTCCCGCAAGCATTAAGTATTAAGATCCTGTCACTCTCGCAACCGATCATCTAATTGCTACTCCACAATGCATTTCCTTAGGCCCAAATATGGTGAAGTGTCATGTAGTCTATGTTCACATGACATCACTATGGGAATCACAACATACATACTATCAAACTATCGAACACATATCAAGTTCACATGATTACTTGCAACATGATTTCTCCCATGACCTCCAGAACAAAAGTAACTAGTCACAAATGATAATCATGCTCAAGATCATAGTGGTATTAAATAGCATGTTGGATATGAACATATAATCTTCCACCAAATAAACCATATAGTAATCAACTACAAGATGTAATCAACACTACTAGTCAACCACAAGCACCAATCTGTAGTTCCGGTAATAAGTTTGAACACAAGAGATGAACTAGGGTTTGAGATGAGATGATGTTGTTGAAGATGTTGATGTAGATTGCGCTCCCCAAGATGGGAGAGTTATTGGTGATGATGATGACGATGATTTCCCTCTCCGGGAGGGAAGTTCCCCCAGTGGAATCGCTCCGCCGGAGGGCGAAAGTGCTCCTACCCAAGTTCTGCCTAGAGACAGCGGCGCTCCCTCCCGAAAGTCCTCTCCCTATTTTTTTCTAGGTCAAAATGACTTATATACCAGAAGATGGGCACCGGAGATGAGCCTAGGTGAGCACAACCCACCAGGGCGCGCCTGGGCTCCCTGGCGCGCCCAGGTGGGTTGTGCCCACTTGGTGGGCCTCCTTGATATGTCTCCGTCGTATCTATAATTTTTGATTGTTCCACGCCAATATTCTACAACTTTTACATGCTTTTGGCAACTTTTTATACTATGTTTGGGACTAACATATTGATCCAGTGCCCAGTGCCAGTTCCTGTTTGTTGCATGTTTTTTGTTTCATAGAAAATCCATATCAAATGGAGTCCAAACGGGATAAAAACTGACGTAGATTTTCTTTTGGAATATATTAATTTTTGGGAAGAAGAATCAATGTGAGAAGATGCCCGAGGGGGCCACGAGGCAGGGGCGGGCCCTTGGCCCTCGTGGCCACCCCGTAAGGCGGTTGGTGCCCTTTTGCCGCAAGAAAGCCAATATCTGGATAGAAATCATGTTAAAATTTCAGCCCAATTGGAATTATGGATCTTCGGGAATATAAGAAACGGTGAAAGGCCAGAATCAAAAACGCAGAAACAAAGAGAGATAGATCCAATCTCGGAGGGGCTCTCACCCCTCCGCCGCCATGGAAGCCAAGGACCAGAGGGGAAACCCTTCTCCCATCTAGGGAGAAGGTCAAGCAAGAAGAATAAGAAGGCGGGCCCTCTCCCCCTCTCTTCCGGTGGCGCCAGAATGCCGCCGGGGCCATCATCATCACCGCAATCTACACCAACACCTCTATCTTCTTCACCAACATCTTCATCACCTTCCCCCATCTATCTACAGCGGTCCACTCTCCCACAACCCGCTATACCCTCTACTTGAACATGGTGCTTTATGCTTCATATTATTATCCAAAGATGTGTTGCCATCCTATGATGTCTGAGTAGATTTTCGTTGTCCTATCGGTAATTGGTGAATTGCTATGATTGATTTAATTTGCTTGTGGTTATGTTGTTGTCCTTTCGTGCCCATCATATGAGCGCGCGCGTGGATCACACCATAGGGTTAGTTGTATGTTGATAGGACTATGTATTGGATGGCAAGAGTGACAGAAGCTTCAACCTAGCATAGAAATTGATGCATACGGGATTGAAGGGGGACCAATATATCTTAATGCTATGGTTGGGTTTTACCGTAGTGAATGTTAGTAGTTGCGGATGCTTGCTAATAGCAGTGGCCTCTCTCACATAAAACTTGCTATCGGTCTAGTAAAGTAGTCAATTGCTTAGGGACAATTTCGCAACTCCTACCACCACTTTTGCACACTCGCTATACTAACTTTATTGCTTCTTTACCTAAAACAGCCCCTAGTTTTTATTTACGTGCTCTTTATATTCTTGCAAACCTATACCGTTACACCTACAAAGTACTTCTAGTTTCATACTTGTTCTAGGTAAAGCGAATGTTAAGCGTGCATAGAGTTGTATCAGTGGTCGGTAGAACTTTAGGGAATATTTGTTCAACCTTTAGCTCCGCATTGGGTTCGACACTCTTACTTATCGAAAGAGGCTACAATTGATCCCCTATACTTGTGGGTTATCACTCCTCCGGTACTTATTTGGTCCAATATTCATCATATATTCCATAAAAATTCTCCGTTAAGTTTCATCTTGTTTGGAGTTGTGCAGAATAGGTAGCCTGACGTAGCTTTTTTAGGTCCAGATTTCCAGCTACCCGAATTCTCCCTCTTTGTGTATACCTTGCATATTATGAGAGAGAAGGCATTAGAATTACTCCAAAAAGCATATTATGGATAAAAACATCATAAACAACAGTAGGAAAACATGATGCGAAATGGACATATCAGTCCCCTTGCTCTGAAGATTGATCTGGTCTGGCCGGCTCTATTGTCCAGGTCCTGACGTAAGCCATACGTGTAGCCTGATGCCGCTGCCTCTTTGCCTATATAGCGAGGTGGTGCGGACTGGTGTTCGGCATAATTGGCCACTTTGTACCGTCCACGTGGTGGTTGGTCCGGCTCATCGGCATGATTGTATCTTGATGGTATTGGCTCAAGGGCCTCGTCGTCGAATTGTGGTAGTAGCCTGCATTTTGGGTAGCTCCGTGTTAGGCGCTCGAGGCCGTATTCCTCGGCAGCTAGGACCTTGGTCCGTCTGTCGTTGAGCGTATCTTATTTGGCTTGGAGCTGTTGTTGTTTCTTTTCCAGGCTCCTTGGAATAGCGATTAGCTGTCGCTTGAAGCATTCTTGTTCGAGGGGTTCCTCTAGCACGCTGAAATCCTCGTTGCTAAGGCTGACATCCTCTTCGGAGGCAGGTAAATAACAACTATCCTCCGAATCTTCATGATCGACGTGTTCGGGGATGTATTGGCCTTCTTCCCTTTCATCCCGTTTGAACACAGACTCAACAGGTTGGTCGGCATCTTCAACATTCTCCGGAGTATCATTGTGTCCGGTGCCGGTATTGCTTTCCTTCTCCCGACGCGATCGTGAGCGGCACCGCTGATGTTGGCGCTTTGGTGGTGCTTCGACGGGTCTGACCTCAATCGGATCTTGAGTGCCACCATCATCCTTCTTCTCGGGCATATCCACCATGTATACGTCATAAGTAGAAGTGGTCGTCCAACACCCAGTGATGGGTGGGTTTTGGCCTGGTTCGGCTCTGGCATCGTCATCCATACCGTTGATGTCTTCGGAGGCATAGTCTTGCATGTTGGTTAGGTCCTTAATAGTGGCTATTAAGTGGGTGGTGGGTGGGACATAAAATACCCTGCTCTCAGCCCCCAGTTCAAGCTGGGCGTAGTTTGGAAGTGGTGCTTCCGTGATGGCAAGATATCGCATTAGGGTTAGAGCCTCGTTTAGAAGCGAAAGCTAGATAGGTGACCGAGGATCTGTGAAGCTAGGTCTGGTAATCACCACTTGACCGTGCTCTATGGACGTAGATTTCAAGAGCTCGGAGTTGACATCTAGAGATGAGTCCAGCTTTCCGATGACAGGGAGAGTCATGTTTGACTCCGGGCCTGCTGACGACATGGTCTCCTCTGGGTCTCCGGTAGGGAGCTCCGTAATGGGAGAGAGTCCGGCGGGGCTTATCTTCCCTTCTTCGGATAGAGTGGTCCGCTCTAGATTTAAGGACAGGGCAGGCACGAGAGTTGATCCTTGAACGGAATCTGATGAAGAATCCGATGAGCTCCTTCATGTAGATGAGGAGCGGCGGCTGAGGCCGAGAACCCTTCGAAGATCAAGTCTCCTCGGATATCGGCGATGTAATTCAAGCTCCCAAACCTAATCTGGTGACCAGGGGTGTAGCCGTCCATCTGCTCGAGGTGGCCAGTTGAATTGGCACGCAGAGCGAAGCCGCCAAACACAAAGAGTTGACCAGGGAGGAAAGTCTCCTCAGAAATAGCATCGCCACCGATGACAGGTTGAGCCATGGATCCTTCTATCGACGACATAGTGGAACTCTCAATGAAAGCACCAATGTTGGTGTTAAAATCGGCAGATCTCGTGTAGGGGGTCCCGAACTGTGTGTTTGAGGATTGACGGTAACAAGGGACAAGTGGGACATAATGTTTATCCAGGTTCGGACCCTCTTAATGGAGGTAAAACCCTACGTCATGCCTGATTGTATTCGATGAGTATAGGGGTTACAAGAGTAGATCTACCTCGACATCATAATGGCTAAACCCTAGTTGTCTACCCTTTGAGAATTCTGATAGCCTCTACGGACTAAACCCTCTGGTTTATATGCACATTGGAGGGATCGAGGGTTGTACAGAGTCGTTTTGTGGGGGAAGGAAATAACATATTTGGACACCAAGCTTGCCTTCCACACATATAGGAGTCCTACCCGAACACTGGGGAAAGTCTTCTTCACGGCCCATCAGTCCGGCCCATATCAAATAGTCCAGACACCCGAGGACCCCCTAATCCAGGACTCCCTCAACTGCCCCGGGCCGCTGGGCCGCCGCCCTGGCCGGAAGTTCCCGTGCATGGTCGGCCTGCTCAGGCTTCCGCGGCACCCCTCGCCGAGTCCGCGGCGCGCTAGTTCCGCCAGCTCACCCCGGCCGAGAAACTCGAGCATCTCCGCCAAGGGTTGTGCTTCAGCTGTGATGACCCCTACGTGCCCGGTCACGTCTGCCCGCGACTCTTCTACCTGGAGGCTGCAGACTACACTAAGGAGGATACCGCCGTCGCCAGGCTCGGTGACCTGCCCGCCCGAGCTGACACAGAGGTTTTTAGCGCCCGTTGATCATCTTGAGGGGTTCCTCAAGCGCTTCCCCGCCTTCTAGCTCGAGGACGAGCTGTTTGTGCAGGCGGGGAGAGATGTTATGACCGACATATACTACAGCCCAGGCAGTTAGGGGCCTAGCCCAGTTATCTTATTTGGAGATTATATAAACTCATGTAAGGACTCGTTTCAAGTTATGCAGAAGCAATCATATTTTCTTGGCTTCCTAAAGGGAGCCAGGAGACCTAACCCTAGACACCGCCTCTTGCGCTCTCTCTCTCTCCCTCTCTCCCTCTCCCCTCTCTCTCTCTCTCTCTCTCTCTCCCCCTCGCGCGCGCGTGACGGCGCCCCAGCGCCGGCGACCTCGCCTTCCTCCATTCCAAGCCCCGTCCCACCCCTACAACCTACGTGCTAGACCTGGTTGGATCCCAACTCCTATTGGTAGGTCTTGTTGATAGATTTTTGAATGAGCCACTGCAAGATCACGCTCCTCCACGAGAGCATCCAAAGCATTCTGACGCATCGTCTCATTATCAATCTCCACATAAGTCGCCACTCTGGGTGAGTCATGATGAATATCACTTGCGAGAACTGCTTCAGCACCATAAACCATGAAGAAAGGTGTTTAACTTGTTGATATGTTGGGGGTGGTCCTGATGCTCCAAAGAACCGAAGGAAGATCTTCCACCCAACAACCCAGAGTTCGTCTTCAAGGAACCATGAGCCAGGGTTTAGTTACTCTCAAGATCTGCTGGTTAGCACGTTCTGCCTGACCATTGGACTACGGATGTGCAACAGATGAAACATCAAGACTGATGTGCTCTTTCTAACAAAATTCTTTCATAGCACCTTTAGACAAAATTTGTCCCATTACTAGTGATGATACTATGAGGACAACAAAGCGTAAAATCAGCTTCTTGACAAACTAAACTGCAATAGCCGCCTCACAATTACTAACCGGCTCTGCTTCAACCCACTTGGTGAACTTATCAACTACAACCAATAGGTGAGTCTTTTTATCCTTGGACATTTTAAACGGCCAAACCATATCAAGCCCTTAGACTGCGAACGGCCATGTAATTGGAATCATTCTCAATTCTTGAGCCGTCAGATGAACTTGTCTTGCAAATTTTTGGCAACCATCACATTTGCGAACTATGTCCTCTAAATCAGCATGAGTCGTCAACCAGTAAAAACCATGACGAAAAGCTTTGGCCACCAGAGATCTTGACCTACCATGATGACCATGATCACCAGCATGGATTTCTTGTAAAATTTCACATCCCTCCTTAGGAGAAACAGAAAATTGAAAAACACCCATCACACTGCATCTGTGTAACTCGCCGTTGATGATAGTCATGGACTTAGAACGACGGATAATCTGACATGCAAAAAGCTCATCTCTAAAAGCTCACCCCGGGTTAAATAAACAAGAGATGACACTGTCCAGTCTGGAGTAGCACGTAGAGACGCTACCAGTGGTCCCTCTAGGCCAGGGACAACCAGGTCTTCTTCTGAAGGTAACTTGACAGAGGGATTATGCAAAACGTCAAGGAATACATTGAGAGGAACCGGCTTAAGCTGAGAACCTAGCCATGACAAAGCATCAGCCGCCTCATTAAGCCGATGATCGATGCGATCAACTTTATAACCTTTAAAGTGTCCAACAATGTTAGTCACCTCTTGATGATAAGCCGCCATGAGTGGTGCTACATCTTCAGATTGCATTGATTTTTCCCTTGAAGAGGGAAGGGTGATGCAGCAAAGTGGATATAAGTATTTGCCTCAGTTAAGATCCAAGGTATCAATCCAGTAGGAGGCACAAGCAAGTGTCCAATCTATCCACCTGCACAAACTAACAAACACTTGCACACAACACGAAAAAGGGGCTGTCAATCCCTTCACTATCACGAACAAGAGTGAGATCTGATAGAGATAGGTATAAAAGATAAATAAAAGAGCAAACTAAAGTAAATATAAATAAATTGCAGCAAGTTATTTTTGGGTTTTTGGTTTATACATCTGAAAATATATGATGGAAAATAGACCCAGGGCCATAGGTTTCACTAGAGGCTCCTCTCTTGAAAGAAAACATATGAAGGGTAAACAAATTATTGTCGAGCAATTGATAGAAAAGCGCAAAGTCATGATGATATCTAAGGCAATGATCATGAATATAGGCATACCGTTCGTGTCAAGCATATCGAAATGATTATGCATCTATTACTGTTACTCCACACATCTACCGCTATCCAGCATGCATCTAGAGTATTAAGTTCATAAGAACGGAGTAACGCCTTAAGTAAGATGACATGATTTAGAGGGATAAACTCAAGCAATATTATGAAAACGCCATCTTTTTATCCTTGATGGCAACAATACAATATGTGCCTCGCTACCCCTACTCTGTCACTGGGTGAGGACACCGTAAGATTGAACCCAAAACTAAGCACCTCTCCCATTGCAAGAAAAAAACAATCTAGTTGGCCAAACTAAACCGATAATTCAAAGATAAATACAAAGATATTTAATCATGCATAAAAGAGTTCAGAGAGGACTCAAATAATATTTATAGATAATGTCCAGAACCATGCAGATTTTGTGCTCCAGGAGCTGGATGTCCAGCTAGGGGTCTAGATGTCCGGCTTGATGATTCTCGATCACGTTTGGGGTGGAAATTGATGATTCCAGGGGCAAAATTGGAGAGATTTCCAGGTAAAAAAAATTGGAGAGATTTCATGGATGGGAAGTGGGGCAAATTTGGGAGAATCTAGATGTACTCAAGACAACGAATCCAGGGATCAAAATCAACAAAACATCATCAAACTAACAAATCACAAAAAAATTGGGGGCTATTTTGGTGGGGATTTTTGAATTTAGGACGAAATCAAGCAAAAGAAGGCTAGAAAGTGGTGGTAGGGGCTCCAAATTCGTGATCAACATGGCTCATGATACCAAGATTATGTAGGGTGGAAACCCTAGGGCCGATATTTCATGATTTGGAGGGGATTCCACGAAGAACACGACAAACACACGAAGAACACAAGAGGGAAAACAAGAGGAAACACTCAAATTGACTTGATCAAATCACACATATGCTAGATCCATGAACACAAAGAGATCACAAGATCCATAGACGACAAAGGAAAGATACAAGTAGCTAGTTCTTCTCCAAGAGGAGGTCCTGAATCCACTAGGGGATCTTCTCGTAGGTGGAGGGCTTGAATCCACTTGGGGGGATTCTTCTCCTAGATGGAGGGCTTGGCCTCCAATGGATTAGGTGTCAAGTGGATGAGCAAAGCTCTATCTATCATATGAGCTAAACTAATGCTGGGGGGCCGGACGTCTAGGCGCTCGTGAGACGCCGGATGTCCGGGGCGATCAGGCGGATGTTTGGCCTTAGCCGGGTGACCTTCTGGCTTCGGATGCCTCGCGCTGGATTTTCCAGGGCGATGCCGGATCTCCGGGCTTTGGCGTTGCACCGGATGTTCGGGCACATGGGCCGGATGTCTGGCTGCTGATGCTACGGCCGTCTGTTAGTGCAGCTCCTGCATGGTTGCACACGCGCCGAATGTTCGGCCGCTGTAGCTTCAACGGCATCATCTTCTTCCGTATTCTCTTCCAGGCTTCCCTCTCGGATGGTGTAGTTGTTCCCTGGCGTTTTCACTCCTCCTCAACATCCGTGAAGCTCAGGCAATACCTATGCATGCACACGGGAGAAGTGTCAAGTAGTATACCATCCTCGAAGGGGTAAAGTGAGCACGTGTAAAGGGGATGATTCACCTTTATGTATGTGAAGTAGATGTGGCACGTGTCACTTGACAAGCGAACTCCTGACATAGTGATGTCCGTAGGATGTTGTGCATCAGGTCCTCCGTGATCGAATCCCCCTTTGGCAGGGTGCCGGAAAAGGGCCCAAGATGGGATCTCATGGGAACAGAGGCTTGCGGTGGCAGAAAAGTATTTTGGTGGATGCCTCTTATGTTGGGGGAATATTTCTGAATTTATAGTGCAAATACTAGGGTTGGAGGACTCCCGAGGGGCCCACATGCCCTCAGGGCCCCTCCCCTAGGGCACTTCTAGCAGGCTTGTGGCCTCCTCGGGAACCTTATGGCCCCCTCTCCAAGTCCTCTGGGTGGGAAGGGGCTGATGCCTTCCCACCCACCCAGGTTCAAGGCTTGGTACTTGCAATTTGGGTTTGTTGCATCAATTATGCTGTAGGGGGTTCCCTTACAGTCTTTCTATCAAAAAAAATAATCGTGAAAGTTTTATTCCATTTGGACTCCGTTTGGTATTCTTTTTCTGTAAAACTCAAAAACAAGGAAAAAAATAAAAACTGGCACTGAGCTCTAGGTTAATACGTTAGTCCCAAAAATAATATAAAATAGCATATTAATGCATATAAAACATCCAAAACAGATAATATAATAGCATGGAACAATCAAAAATTATAGATACGTTGGAGACGTATCAAGCATCCCCAACCTTAATTCCTACTCATCCTCGAGTACGTACATGAAAAAAACAATTTTTTGGTGTGAAATGCTAACTAACATATTTATACATGTAATCTTATTAATTGTGGCATGAATATTCAGTTCCATAAGATTCAAAAAAAAAAATTTGATAATGACACAAAAACAATAATACTTCAAGCATACTAATAAAGCAATCATGTCTTCTCAAAATAACATGGCAAAAGAAAGTTATCCCTACAAAATCATATAGTGTGACTATGCTCCATCTTCATCACACGAAGTATTTAATCTTGCACAACCCCGATGACAAGCCAAGAAATTGTTTCATACTTTTTGTGTTCTCAAACTTTTTCAACTTTCACGCAATGCATGAGCGTGAGCCATGGATATAGCACTATAGGTGGAATAGAATATGGTGGTTGTGGAGAAGACAAAAATAAGGAGAAAGTCTCACATAAACTAGGTGTATTAATGGGCTATGGAAACGCCCATCGATAGATATCAATGTGGGTGATTAGGGATTGCATCCAACTTGCTTGCTCATGAAGACCCAGGGCAATTTGAGGAAGCCCATCATTGGAATACACAAGCCAAGTTCTATAATGAAAAATTCCCACTCGTATATGAAAGTGAAAAAATAGAAGACTCTCAATCATGAAGAACATGGTGCTATTTTGAAGCACAAGTGTGGAAAAGGATAGTAACACTGTCCCTTCTCTCTTTTTCTCTCATTTGTTCTTTTTTTCTTTTTTTGCTTGGGCTTCTTTGGCCTCTTTTATTTTTGTTATGAAGTACGGAGACTCGTGCCAACTTTGTGAGGGAATCATAGCTTCCATCATACTTACCTCACATGGGACAATGCTCTAATAATGATGATCATCATAGTTTTATTTACTTACAACTTAAGAATTACAACTTGATACGAGAACAAAATAGGGCTCTATATGAATGTCTCCGGTGGTGTACCGGGATGTGCAATGATCTAGCGTAGCAATGACATTAAAAAATGGACAAGCCATGAAAACATCGTGCTAGCTATCCAACGATCATTCAAAGCAATATGACAATGATGGTATGTGTCATAATAAAATGGAACGGTGGAAGTTGAATGGCAATATATCTCGGAATGGCTATGGAAGTGTATATGGTGGGTTTAATGCACCGGCGAAAAATGCGCGTTACTAGAGAGGCTAGCAATGGTGGAAGGGTGAGAGTCCTTATAATCCATGGACTCAACATTACTCATAAAGAACTCACATAGTTATTGCAAAAATTTCTTAGCTATCAAAACAAAGTACTACACGCATGCTCCTAGGGGGATAGATTCGTAGGAAAATACCATCACCCATCCTCGACCGCCACTCATAAGGAAGACAATCAAAGAATAAATCATGCTCTGACTTCGTCACATAACGGTTCACCTTACTTGCATGCTACAGGAATCACAAACTTTAACACAAGTATTTCTACCAATCCACAATTACTCACTAGCATGACTTTAATATCACCATCTTTATATCTCAAAACAATGTGTGAGGAATCAAACTTCTTATAGTATTCAATGCTCTTTATATGAAAGTTTTCATTATATGCCTCTTGGATGCCCATCATATTAGGACTAAATTCATAACCTAAACAAATTACCATGCTGTTTAAAGACTCTCAAAATAATATAAGCGAAGCATGAGATTTCAAAAATTTCTATAAAATAAAACCACCGCCATGCTCTAAAAATATATAAGTGAAGCACTAGAGAAAACTGCCTAGCTCAAAAGATATAGTTGAAGCACATAGAGTATTCTAATAAATTCACGATTCATGCGTGTCCCTCTCAAAAGGTGTGTACAACAAGGATGATTGTGGAAAAATAAAAAGCAAAGACTCATATCATACAAGACGCTCCAAGCAAAACACATATCATGTGCTGAATAAAAATATAGCCTCAAGTAAATTTACCGATGGAATGAAGACGAAAGACGGGATGCCATCCGGGGCATCCCCAAGCTTAGATGCTTGGTTGTCCTTGAATATTACCTTAGGGTTCCTTGGGCATCCCCAATCTTAGGCTCTTGCCACTCCTTATTCGATATTCCATCAAATCTTTACCCAAAACTTGAGAACTTCACAACACAAAACTCAACAGAAAACTCGTAAGCTCCGTTAGTATTAAAAAATAAATCACCACTTTAGGTACTATTGTGAAGTAATACTAAATATATATTGGTGTATCATCTACTGTATTCCAACTTCTCCATGGTTAATAGCCCCCGATACTACCGACAAATTCATCAAAATAAGCAAACAACATAGAAAATAGACTCTGTCGAAAATAGAACAGTCTGTAGTAATTTGTAAACTTCGTATACTTCTGTAACTCCAAAAATTATGAAAAATTAGGAAAATTTGGGAAATTTGTATATAAATCTTGTGTAGACCAATTCAGATCAAAAGCACGTTTCTGTGATTTTTTAAAATTCTGGCAATGAGCGTAGACGTTTTTGTTTTTAAGCAACATCAAATCAACTATAACCATAGACCATCCCAAAGGTCTTGCTTGGCTCAAAAACTAACTAACATACTAAAACACAATTAATACAGAGGTAATCATGTGTATTTGTTGAAAAACAGAAGCAAAAACATAAAAACATAAAAATAAAATTGGGTTGCCTCCTAACAAGCGATATTGTTTAATGCCCCTAGCTAGACATAAAACATAGATATAGGTATTTTCATCTTTGGTATTAAATCCATAAGTAGCCCTCATAATAGATTCATATGGCAACTTAACTTTCTTTCTTGCAAAGTGTTCCATTCGCTTCCGGAACGGAAATTGAAATCTAATGTTTCCTTCTTTCATATCAATAATTGCACCAATCGTTCTAAGGAAAGGTCTACCAAGAATAATACGACATGTCTGATTGCAATCTATATAAAGCACAATAAAATCTACGGGCACATAATTCCTATTTGCAACAATAAGAACATCATTAATTCTTCCCATAGGTTTCTTAATAGTGGAATTGTCGGGGTTGTGGAGCGACATATGCCAAGGGATGGCTTATCATGGAGAGAGCCAAGAGAACGTCGTCGGGCTCTAGAGGTGGGAGTGAACGAGAAGGCCTAAGCCGGCGAATCATACCCAGTTCAGGGCTGTCATAGGAGATAACACTCCTAGTCCTGCTCTGCGGGGTCTTCGCATGATCACTATCTCGGTAAGGTACCTACAAGGTTGCTCCTTGAGTTGTTTGGCTAGAGGAGGAACATGAGCAAGGCTAGCCTCTCTTCCCCTCTCTATATTTGTGTGTAAATCTACTAAGGTTCTGAACCCTTTGCATGGGTGCCCAGGGGGTTTATATAGGCCTACCCCCAGGGGTAGAATGGTAATCCAGCCGGGCGCAGGACCCAGCCGTCAGTGTCTCTGGTCGCCGGCTTCTCCGCCAGCTGCTGGGGCCCGCCGCCTGGTGGGTCCCGCCGATAGTCTTGTCCTTGACCGACAGGCCGTGTCCGCCACTTACAGGTCCTGTCCGGCTACTTAGCACTATAGTCGTGCCACTGATGATGCATGCTTTGTCGGGGGAGCGTGGCTATAGTCTCGCGGCCTGGCGGGCGTTCACTGTAGCCACATCCCGTCTTATCTAGTTAATGGCGCATAGAATCCAAGGGAGGGGGGCGGCCGCCTACTAAGAGTGGGCCTCCCCCGTGCCAACTGATCAGGGCCTGCTGTCTTCCGGCATCTCGCGGACAGGTAGGGCCCACCGCCTATGGGCCGTACCGACAGCCTGTCGTGGGAGCATGGCTATCTTTGCCATGATGATGTCATGGGTGGTGTGGCAACAGTGCGGCACTGGGCGAGGGACGTCCGCCTGGTTCGCTGCACTGTAGCCATGTTCAGCCTCGGATTCGGGGGTGGCAGGCAGTACTGTAGCCACGCCCCGTCTCATCATTGTAATGAGGTGCTAACTTCGAGGGAGTGAGGGGCCGCCTGCTGGGAGTCGGCCCTCCTCGCTGCCGCCTTCTGGGCTTCGCCGCCTTCTAGCAGTCGGCCGCTGGGACCAGCCGGCCCCAAGAAGGCGGTCCTTTGTCTTTTATGCTTGAGGGGCGCAGCCGGCCCCGATGTCTTGAAATACCATGGGGGCTGATGAGGCTACCCTTGGTCATTTACTCCGACAGTAGTCCCTGAAGCTGGTGGGGCGCCACGGCTGAAAAAGGCGAGAAGCCTCAACAGCTTCCTACTTCGAGTGGTCTGGTAGCTTTGCATCGTCCGTCTTTTGAAGCACTGGCTGCCAGGAGCTGGCCGTGGCCAGGCAGGCTGCTTGGTGATTTTGAAACATCGTGGCGGGGGCCAGGTGGTTCGCCAGCTGGACGTCAGGCTTGCCGCCCGTAGCTAGCTCGCCATGTGGCATCAGTAGGCTGGGCCGGCCTACCATCCCACGCACGCGATGGGACGTTGCCGTAGGCTAGGGCCCGCCTCTACAGGGCCTCAACACGCGCGCAGATCCGCTGCGGCCGAGGCGGACCGTTGAGCTTCCGGGGCGCAGTTAATACACGCCATTACGGTACTGTAAAATGTGGGATTGTGGGGGAGTGGGAGCAGTTAATCCCACGACCACCCATGTTCTCGCCCCCTTGGCTCCGCCGCATGGGGCTATAAATAGGGGGAGGAGGGGCACGGCAGACGCACGCACGCCCTCCTCCTCCTTTGCCCTCGCCATTTTCCTTCTTCTCCTCTCCGCTGCCGCAGCCTACTCTCGCCAAGCCTCTTCTCGCTGCGGCTTCCTTGCTCCAGCGTGGTTTCTCCCGTTCGTCACCGCGTCGTGCCTTCGTTGAGCACCGAAGTCCATGGCACGCGCACGGGCCGGCGATTGGGACGGAACCAACGTCCATGAAGACCATCTCTGCTTTCTTCATCTGACGCGGCGGCTGCCCCCAAGACGGACGTGAAGGTGCGTGCCTCCCCCCCCCCCCCCCCGAGGCGGAAATCTCGCCTGTGCCGGATTAGGGCGAATATGTCGCCTTCCGGTCCCATTTTCTTCGCGGCTTCGGCCTTCCGGCAAGCGGCTTCCTGCGCTCGTTCCTCAACATCTATCAAGTCCAGCCGCACCACCTCACGCCAAACACGATGGTGCTGCTAGCTGCCTTCGTCACCTTCTGCGAAGGCGACCTCGGCACTCTTCCCACCCTCGAGCTCTGGGAGAGTGATTCTACCTCAAGCTGGGCACCGCCGCCAAGGGCACGGTGGCCCAGTGCGGCGCCTGCATGGCGGTGCGGCACCCGGGTGCCGGGAATTGCTTCCTGCCCGTATCCTTGCTGCAGTCGGCGAAACTAAGGCAAAAGTCCAATTTCTACATCAAGAACGTACATTCGACGAGGGACTACATCAATCTGCCGGCTTATGTAGCTGGCCCGCCTGTTGAACCATGCCCCAACTAGCATTATAAGCTGAGCTCCTTATCGGCTGCCTCCTCCGCCGCCCTCAACCGACTTCAAGTGATGACGGAGTCAGAGGGACTCAAGGGCTCGGACCTGCTGGCCGCCTACATGGACTGTTGAGTGCTTCCCCTCCAAGCCTGGCCCCACATCATTAGCCGCATGAGCGAGCACACCAGGACCCGTGACAGATGTCCACACGGGAGCTGTCGGACATGGAGGTGGTCAGGCTGGTGAACTTCTTCCCCAACTGCAAGTTGTTGGAGAAGGATTGGCGGTTTGGCAAGCAGCCGTACGACCGCGCACACCCGCCGCCTGTGGTGAGTCTTTAATTCTTTTTCTTCTTTGTTTGTCCGAGTTCTTGCTTTGCCGTCTAATCAGTCGGCCATGGTTCAGGTCTTCTCGACCCAGTCGGTTGCCGATGCTCTAGAGCCGGGTCATCAATACATGCCAGGCCGCTCGAGGAGCAACGTGGATCACCCTGACTTAGGGGCGGCTGCCATGGAAGAGGACGACGCCACATGTGGCAGCGGTGGAGTAGACGGCTCTGGAGGAGGTAGCCTTGAGGACTGGCCGGATGATGATGAAGAGGAGGACGTGCCGTGCCGCGCTGCACGCACGGCGCCAATAGGATGGGCGCGAGCTCCTCAGCCATGCCGACTGCACCAGGCGGCGCACCGAAGCGCCAAGCCGACTCGTTGTTGTTCGGCAGTCGGCGGAAGAAGCATAGGAACACGGCTGCCGCAACCAAGCGGTAGGAGACCACTGCAAAGGCGCCCAAATTCCAGAGGGCCCCGAAGTGACTCCCGTTAGTGTTTGGGTGAGTACTTCAGCATTTCCATTGTTGCTTTTGCGTTTGCTTTTCTTTCTTCTAGTCTTCTTACTGATTCATGTTGTCGTGCCTTCACAGTGGCCTGCTCTCTCTTTCGCGGGGCCCGTCAGCTTCAGCGATTGGGGCGGCAGACGGCTTCGTAGAGCACCACCGTGTGGACCCGCGCGCCGAGCTACAGGTGCCGATGGAGTGGAACACGCGGGAGGTGCGCGAGGAGCAGGAGAAGGCGGAGCAAGAGAAGGCGGATGCGGCCAAGGCAGCGCACGCGTAAGCTGACGCGACAGCCAAGGCTCAAGCCAACGCCGTGGCCAAGGAGCAGGCGGACACAGCCACCAAGGTGCAGGAGCCGGCCCGTAGCGGGGCTCCATTATTCGTCGTCTGCTGAGTGTCGTGTCGCCCGCGCCGGAGAGCCAGGTGCCGACTGGAGGAGCCGGCGATGACCAGCCAGCCCTAGAGAGGGGAGGGTGACCCTGTCATCTTGGAGACGGAGGCAACTCCACATGTGCCGACTGCTGATGCGCAGAGCAGCCGGCCGGAAGCGCTGTTGGTCACACCGCCTGGCGGCAAGCTGGTAGTGGGGCCGACTCCCGCGGCCCGTACTCCGGTGCGCCGGCGTTCGGAGACAGCGGCCTCTGCGCTGTGGCCGGTTGAGATTGGGGCCGCAAGCTCATCGACCCCCGATGCTGAGGCCACCAGTGCCGCCCCTCCAGGTTGGACGTCTGGAGGCGGCACGGGTGTGTTGAACGCGGCCATGCAAGAGGTCCACACTCGGTTTACTGCCCAAGGCGCCACCCTCGAGTAGTACACGCAGGAGTTCTCGGCGACGCGATCGGCCGTTCGGGTGAGTTTCCTGCTTCTTGCTTTTGATTCTTGTAATCTTCCGTGGGGATGCGCAAGCGCTCCCATTGGGTGTAGCGCCCGAGTTCTGGGCCGGCTGCTGAGCAGGCGGCTCGGAACTTAAGGTAAGTTCCGAGCGCTAACCTTTTTATTTTCTTTTGTTGTCTTTGTTGCAGGATTACCACAACATCTGCGTGGCCGCCTTCAATTCCTAGGTCCTGGAGCTAGCCAAGCGGACCACTGATTTGGCCAAAAGCCGAAGTAAGCACTCCACCTTCTCTGTTGTGGGGGCGCGTCAGCGCACCCGCTGGGTGTAGCCCCCGAGATTCGGGCCGACTACTGAGCAGTCGGGCCGGATCTTCCGGCAACCACTATTCTTTTTTCTTGATTCCTGATTGTCTTCTCTTTCTTATCTTCTGCAGGAGCGGCTGCCTCACTTCAGCAGCGCCTGAGCGAGGTTGAGACCGAGCTGCGCGCCAAGGAGGAGGAGTGTCACAAGGCGGCCCAGGAGCACGACCGCCTGGTCAAGGAGTTGGCGGACCAAGCAGATCAACACAAGGCGGACCTCCAGAAGGTAAAGGACGACAAGGCCAACCAGCAGGCCGAGTTCAAAACTGAAAGCTCGGCCTGGGCCGAGAAGGAGAAAGCTCTGAGCGACGGCTATGGCGAGATCGAAGATATGATCGATGGTGAGTTATCCTTTCTTTCTTTCAGCCACCGACTTGTTATGTGAGCCTTCTTCTGGCCTCAGACTTCTTTTTCTTTCTTGCGCAGAATTCTTTCCAAGTCATGCCATTGCCGCCAGCCAGGCCATCGAGGCTCGCCGCGACGAATGAAGATGGGATGGTCCAGAAATCGTGCCCTATGCACCCTGAACCCTCGGCGGGCAGCTTCTTGTCGTCCGAGCACACCTCAAGCCGGCTCATCAGATGCTCCACCGCCTACCACTAATAGGAAAAGTCCTACTAATAGCACACCAGTTTTGCCTACTAATGGCGCATCACTGGTGCGCCATTAGTAGCACACCACTAGTAATTTTTACTAATGGCGCACCACTGGTGCGCCATTAGTATCTGGTATACTAATGGCGCACCATCCAGTGCACCATTAATATATAACACCATGCGCCATTAGTGTGCCTCCCAGGGGCCATATTTAACCATGTGCTTTGGCACACTAATGGCGCACTGTGGATGGATGCGCCATTAGTATACTTGGCATACTAATGGCGCACTCTGTAGTGATGCGCCATTAGTATGAATATTAGGTTTTATTTTTTTTACTTTTCTGATTTTTGCACATGTTACAAAATATATTATTTGACAAAATATAGACAGTAGCACACAGCAACAGCAGATTCATCGAATACAATAGAAGATTAGTCTCCGAATACAATTCATCATATTAGTCTCCGAATTCAAAAGACCGAACAAAGATAAAACATTACAAGTCTCGAGACCGTGAGTATCGAGTTTGTCGGAAGTAATACTAATCCTAACAAGTCCTACTAATCATCATCATACAACTTCTACTCGTTATTCATAACAAGTCATACGATCATCATCTTGATAGTCATCGAACCAACCCTACTTAATTGTTCTTAGCACATGATCATCAGTATTAGGCAGGACCTAAATACCCTATTTAAGCTAAAATAGCATAAAACAATATAGACCCTGACTCTCCATTGTGGAGAATGGATAACATATTGTCTCTAATTCTTGCGCTTCGCTTCCTTTTGCTTCCAAGAATCTCCTTACGACTGTCCATACATTTTTTCCATCCTTTGATTTTCATGTCTCCACTTCTTTCAGAAATCTCGTATGGACAGTTGAGATTCGTAGGACGACCTGGCTGTATGTTCAAAACATTAACACTACCTTTCAGATACATCATATGAGGCACACAATTCTCTGGGATTATCTGTTGAAAAACATAGTAATAACTTCATAGTTAGCAATGATGTACTAGTTTTAGAAGTATGCAAAAGATCCACGGATGTTGTAATAGTAAAAATCTTACCAGGGTATCTCCATGGTAGTTACCGTAGTTGAACACATGCACTAGTGGCACGTATTTACCATAATGTTGAGGAGTTTGTCTGCGGATAATGTAATTCTCAATGTCAGTACAAAATCCGACCAGATGATTTTTCTCCTTGTAAGTTGTTAATTCAGAGCCATCGGTGTAGTGGGTTTTGTCTACCATCTCCCGCACATTCTCTGAACAATAAAAATAAGCTGTCAATGGAAATAAGTTGTCAACTATTTTGAAATAAACAATATAAATTAGCTAATAACTATGTTTGAGAAACTCACATAGCGGTAGAACTGGAGGCGTATCAACAAGGACCCAAATGTCCATATTGTCTTGGTTGATGTCAGGATTACCAAGATCCATGGTGATAAGCATACCTTCATCAAAACCATACATCTTGCAAAATGCTTCCCAATTTTTGCAACCAAAATGGGTTACGCTCTCAGAATTATATAGATTTACTTCAAAGTCCACATCGTGATGAGTCCTTAGGTGAATTTTCTTTGTTTCAGAAATTTCATGGTCTTCAAAATCCATCCTCTCCAAGACATAGCGTCTTGCATGGCATGGGATAAGCTATACTCGAATTGTAAAAGATGAAAAATACACGTTGAAATAGCTGAAGTCATGCTTGATTATGAAAATAACACGTGTCGTCGTTGTGTACCGTTTCAACTTCGAAGGTCTCCTCGAGCTTAATGCTGAAGCGTCGATCATCATCCAGGTGAGGCATGTCACACAAACCTCGATCGTTGTGGCACCAGTCGCACTCCGCCGAGAGACTTTCATCGTCCGATGATGATGACAACATATCCTACGTTCATAATTCAAAACTACATCATTTAGGGTTTGTCGACACCGAGGCATCCTAAAAGCTAAGCTTTTATCATTTAGGGTTTGTCGACGCCGAGGCACCCTAAAAGCCTAAGATTTCATCATTTAGGTTCTTATCGACACCGAGGTACCCTAAAAGCCAAGGTTTTATCATTTAGGGTTTGTCGACATCGAGGCACCCTAAAAGCCTAAGCTTTCATCATTTAGGTTTTGTCGACGCCGAGGCACCCTAAAAGCCTAAGCGTATGTCATTTAGGTTCTCATCGACACCGAGGCACCCTATAGAAGGCAAGTTAAGTTTTCATCATTTAGGGTTTATCGATGCCGAGGCACCCTAGGTTGGGCCTAATCACTTGGCACTAATCACTTGGCTCTATTGCCACCTATGTTGGGTTTATCATCTAGGGTTTATCGATGCTAAAGAGAATTCTAAGTTGGGCCTAATCACTTGGCTCTATTGCCACCTATGGTTTAATGTAGCAAGAATGGCGGGGCAGTTGATCCTACTTAATTAAGTACTAAGATACCCCGGCCCATGCATTAGTAGCAAGTACCCCATATGTCCGATTTTTAGCAAAGTCATGCTAAAATTCATGCAAAATTTCAGCATGACCTTTGCTGAAAATAAGACATATGGAGTACCCATATTTTCCGGAACGGAAGTTAATCGACATTCCGGCAAACTCAAGGGCCTCTCGGGGTACCTGCAAAATCATCACGACACGATGGTCGGAGACAAAACCCAGCAAACTAGCACCACAATGTGCCTCTACTTTCATATGGATGAAAAGGCCACATACCATATGGTCCTCTGCTTTCATATGGACAAAAATCAGCTCAACTTATGTGAGCTTCCATTCCAGATCTAATAGGTCACCCAACAAAAAATCATGAATAGTTTTAGCTGAAAAAAAATCATGGATTGCTGTTAACTGAAAATTAGTGAAAGAAACTGTTGCTGATCATGGATTACTGTTAATTAAAAATAGAGCATCTGGCTTGTCTTATCATGTTCACTAAGTCCACAAAAATGAATAGGTTCAGTAAACTTGAAGTACTCAACACTAAACATGGTTCAGAGCTCACTACACTACACTACATCGTGCAATGGTTCAGACCTCACTACACTAGTACAAGCTCACTACACTACACTACACTACACATGCTTAAACTCTGAACATAAACAAACAACAGCAATGCAATATGTAAACTACCTCTGTTTCTAGGCAACAAGAGTTATCATCAATGCTTTTGAGTTTATTAAGTACCTTCAGTTCTGAGTTTTAAATGTCAAAAGAGCTTCACAGAATCTTGAATCCTCCAAATCACTCTTAACAGTTCTGCATTGCACAAAGGCAGCAATGAGCCAATGATATCAGTAGCAATAATAGGTGCTTACATTCTCATAACGTCAGTATTAGTTAACCAAAATTCAACCTACAGAGTTCTAGTACAGTGAGTAACTCCCAATTCTTTTAATAGAAGCACAATTAACAACACAACTAGGGAGTCTAGGACCAATGCCACCAGATAGAATTTGAAGGAAAAACGTTCTTCCAGAACCTTCAAGCCACAATCATACATAGAGTGGCTGATCATATAAGCTATATTTAAATAAACATCAACTAAACTTGATGACAAGAAAAACTACAATCACATTGATACAAACTAGAGCATATAGCAATAGTAAATTGCTGCTCCATATAGCAATAGTAATGCACCTAATCAACATTGTAGAGCATCCTGTTACAAACTTGTTCTGATCCTGCAAATTAATGGGGAGGAAGAACTAGGGAGGGAGGGAATGGTAATGGTTCAGAGAAGAACAATAGTAATGCTCCATATAGCAATAGTAATGCTCCATATGTTCTGATCCATATAGCAAGAAGAACTAGGGAGGGAGGGAATGGGGAGGAAGGGTGGAGAGGGAGGAAGGAGGAGAGGTACCTGGGCGGGCGTGGCCAGTCGCCGGAGGGGTCGGGGTCGGCGGCGTCGAAGGGGTGGCTCGAGGGCATCCGAGCTCGTCCGGGTCCTTGTAGCCGAAGAGCAAGACGACGGTGGTCCTACTGGGCGCCTCGGTTGGTCGTGGGGAGGCCGGCGGCCACGTGCTTCGCGGGGCGGGGGGGCGGGGGGGGGCGGGAGTGGGTGTGTGGCGAGGGATGGAAGGGGATCTGGCGAGGGAGAGGGAAGGAGGTATCGGGCGAAGGGCCGTGTACAGCTATAGAGGGGGGAATGTTAGTATGGCGCACCATCGAGGGTGCGCCATAAAAACACTACATCAATGGCGCACCATTCTCTGGTGCGCCATTAGTAACTTTTTTTCTGATAGCAATGGCGCACCCTCCTCTGGTGCGCCATTAGTAACTTCTTTTTTTCATTATTTCTTGTTGCATCTAATAATTTGTTTTTTTATCAAATTTGTTATTTTCATGAGGACTAGAACAAAATATATCATCAAATTTGTTTTTTTAATATCATCAAATTTGTTTTTTATTTTTAATTGAAAATTCATCAAATTTGTTATTTGAAAATATCATCAAATTTGTTATTTGAAAATATTATCAAAAAGCGGGGGAGGGTGCGGGGTGTCGGCGGCCGCGGTGGAGCGGGCCGGGGGAGGGTGCAGGGGGTCGGCCGCGGCGGTGGAGTGGGGGAGGGTGCGGGGGGTCGGCGGCGGCAGTGGAGCGGGGGAGGGTGCGGTGGGTCGTCGGTGGCGGTGGAGCGAGGGAGGGTGCGGGGGGTCGGCGGCGGCGGCGTGGGTCGGGGTAGCGGGAGGAATTAGCTAGGGGGGCGAGGAAGAGGGATGAAGGGGATCTGGCGAGAAGGAGGGAACTAGCTAGGGGGAATCTTACTAATGGCGCACCAACGGTCGGTGCGCCATTAATAATCTTTTTTTACATAGCAATGGCGCATCGGACAGAGGTGCGCCATTAGTAATCTTTTTTCTATATATAGCAATGGCGCACCAGCCAGAGGTGCGCCATAAGTATTTTTTTTGTTGCATGTAATAATTTTTTAGAAAATGAATATGAATATGAAACAGTAATATTTTTTATAAAAACAGTAATAATTGTTGTTTAACAACAATTGTAATCTACACTTTTTTATTATTTTTTTTTAAAAATGAAGAGGGGAGAGGAGGCGCGGGTGGGATCGAGATCGAGATGGAGGGGGAATCGAGATCGAGATGGAGGGGGATCGAGATCGAGTGTCCTCATGAATATTCAATATTTTATCATATTTTATATGAAAAAATATCATCAAATTTGAAAAAATATTCATGAATTCAAAAAGTGCCCATGAAATTTAAAAATATTCATGATATCAAAAAGTGCCCATGATATTTAAAAATATTCATGATATCAAATTATATACTAATGGCGCACTTCTACAGGGTGCGCCATTAGTAGTTTAAACTAGTAATGGCGCACTGTGAGGCGGTGCGCCATTAGTAGTTTTGCAAAAAAAGAATAAAAAAATCAGTACTGGCGCACTCCTTGTCTGGTGCGCCATTACTAGTTAGAACTAGTAATGGCGCACTTCGGTAGGATGCGCCATTAGTATGTATGTAAAAATGAAAAAAAATATCACTAGTGGCGCACCTGTTTTCTGGTGCGCCATTAGTGTCTTCCACACTAATGGCGCATCACCAATTGGTGCACCATTAGTATATAGTAGTGGCGCACGGCCTCCCTGGTGCGCCATTAGTGTCAATCCTATCTATAGCCCTTTTCCTAGTAGTGTATAGTGCGTCGAGGCCCAGGTGCTGACCGCCCTCTGGCCAGACGCCAAGATCCCACGCACCCCTAGCTGGACTGCCGAGTGGCTGGAGGTAGCAACCGGCCGCTTTGAGGCGTGGAAAGGCTCCGCGGCCCGTGCCGGCACTCGGAGGGCCCTGGAGTTCATCAAGGCGTGGTATCCAGGCCTGGACTTGGCCCAGCAGGCCACCTTCCGGTAGGAGGCCGCACCAGAGCTGGCGGCGGCAAGCCACGACATTACCTAATGCGCGGCAGCGATCGCCGACTACGCCGACACCACCGAGTTCGTCCCTGAACTGAACAAGGAGGGCGCCGAGGTGGCACCCAACTGGTTCGCACTAAACCTAGAGTACAACAAGGACTCGGTGGAGGAGATCGCCTCCAGCGACGAAGGCGAGGACGAAGAAGGCTAGGATGAAGAGGGTGAGGATGGTGAAGACGACGCACCGGAAGGTGGAGCGGATGGCCAGCCCCAGCCCGATCGAGCCTCTAGAAATGAGCCGCGTGCGAGCATGCCGACCACTACTGATGCTGACCAGGCTGAGACTCGCCAGATGGCCACTTCACCAGCAGGCGCTGCTGACTCCACCAACATGCCGAACCCGCCTGCTGCTGCTCTGGCCTAGGTGGCCAGTTTTATCTTTGTCCTTTCTTGCTTTTGTAACCTCTCGAACAATCTTGTTAAATTTGCACAGTTCCACGCGCTGGGGGTGTATTCAAACTTGTTGAATTCTGTCTATGAGCCTTGCTATGTAAATTAACTTAATTCACAAAATTTGTGCTTTGTCGGGCTCTGACTTGTCTTGCTTTCCTGCTCTTTTTAGCTTTTCCTTTGCCATCTTCCCTTGACTGCTGCCTTGCCAGCTAGGCAACCACTCTGTGGTCTGTGGCTAGGTCAGGTGCTTGGCCATTTTGGGAAGAAAAGTACTTTGTCCACTTAGAATGTAGCAAGTAAAGTAAAAATTCGGCCGACCGGCTAACCAGCATCCGGACGATGAGACGAGGAGCCGGCTTGGCCTATGTAGATGCTTTTTTCCTTAGACATTCTATACGTGGACACCATTTATCGCCTTTAGCTCTTGTCAGCCAGACAGTCGCTCTGCAAGCTACGGCTTGCGGCACGAGAGGGCTTACATGTCGGCACACTACTTGCCTGACTGCATGTAGCATCAACATAGTACAAGACAACAAGCCTCCAGGCCGACTGGTCGAACCCGATGCCGGGCGAAGGAATGAAATAGCACATTCACAGGCATAAAACTTATCATGTAGATAAAAAGGGGGAGCCCCTGAGTGCTCCTCGATGGTCCCGATGTCTTTGTGCTTAATACAAAAGGTAGCCTGGTACATACTGCATTTAACTGTAAAATCTTCGAAGGAGGTTCACGTTCCATGGGCGCTCTGATTCTTTGCTGGAATCGTCCCTCTTGCGTGCCCTGGGCTTCTGTGCATCGATCAGGTAGTAGGAGTCGTTGCCCAAGGCTTTGCTGATGATGGAAGGGCCTTCCCAAGCGACCGAGAGCTTGTGCTGGCCGGCTGTTCACTGGATCAGCCAGACTACAAGGCCCCCCTATTGGAAGGATCTTGGCTTGACCTTCCGACTGTGGTAGCGGCGCAGGCTTTGCTGGTAGATGGCAGACCGGCTGAGTGCCAACAGCCGACCCTCTTCCAGCAGATCGACGCCATCTTCTCGTGCTTCCTTCGCCTCCGCCTCCGTGTACATAGTGACGCGAGGTGAGTCGAACTGAATGTCAGTTGGGATGACGGCCTCGACCCCGTACACGAGGAAGAAAGGAGTGAAGTCAGTTGATTTTTTCGGAGTGGTGCATAGACTCCAGAGGACGGCCGACAGCTCATTGATCCAGCACCCGGCCGAGCGCTCCAGCAGCTCGACCAGTCGGGGCTTGATGCCGGAGAGGGTGAGGCCGTTTGCTCACTCGACTTTGCCGTTTGACTGCGGGTGGGCAACAAACGCTAAGTCCAGTCGGATGCCCTGCGTTGCGCAGAAACAAGCCGAGGCTCCTTTGGAGAAGTTTGTGCCATTGTCGGTGATGATGATGTGCGGTACACCGTACCGGACGGTAATATCTGCGATGAAGGTCAGAGCAATCGAACCGTTCAACTTTTTGATCGGTTTTGTTTCAATCCACTTAGTGAATTTGTCTACAGCGACAAGCAGAGGAGTCATGCCGCCTCGTGCTGTCTTGAATGGGCCCACCATGTCCAGCCCCCACACGGCAAAGGGCCAAGTGAGGGGGTGGTCTTGAGTGCAGAAGCTGGCCGATGCTGCTTGGAGCTGAATTTCTTGCACCCCTTGCATTTCTTGACCAAATCCTTGTCGTCTTCTAGAGCAGCCGGCCAGAAGAAACCATGGCGGAAGGCTTTGGCGACAAGGGATCTGGAGACCGCGTGGTGGCCGCACTCACCTTGGTGGATGTCTCTGAGGATTGCTTTGCCCTTCTCTGGCTCCACGCAGCGCTGGAACACACCAGTGACGCTGCGCCTGACAAGTTCTCTGTTTACTATCGTGTATGCTCCCGCCTGGTGTTGCACCTGCCAAGCCGAAATCTCGCCGGCTGGTAGCTCGCCGCTCACCAGAAAGTTGAGGATGGGTTGCACCCATGATGGTGCTTCGAATTCATTCACTGTCATCACGGCCACTGAAACTAGGGCGGTTGGGTTGGGAGGCGGTGGTGTGGGGTCGGCCGCTGCTTGCTGCATTGTTGGAGTCCCAGGGCCGACTGCCGCAGTCCCCGGGCTGGGTTCTAAAGTCCTCGGGCCAGGTGCGACTGCTGCAGCCCATGAGGCGCCTGCCAAGTCCCCGGGCCGACTGATGCAGCCCCCGAATCGGATCCGACTGCTCCAGGGGCAGCCGACACGAAGATAGACTCTGATTCCGGCAAAGGCTTGATAGACGGCTTGAGGAGGCGCTGAAGGGAGACGCCGGTTGGTATGGCTTGCCGGGTGGATCCAATCCGTGCCAGGGCATCTGCTTGCTCGTTGTCGGCCCGTGGCACGTGAAGGAACTCGCACTCGTCAAAATATCCGTAGATTTGCTGGACGAGGAAGCGGTAGCTCGCCATGTTTGCATCCTTGGTGTCCCAGTCACCAGGCGACTTTTCGACCACCAAGTCCGAGTCGCCGTAGCACAGGATCTGGCGGATGCCGATCTCTTTGGAGAGCCAGAGTTCGTGTACTAGCGCCTCATATTCGGCCAGGTTGTTGGAGGTGGCAAAGTGGATTTGTAGTGTGTATCTGAGCTTGTTGCCTTTGGGAGAGGTGAGGAAGATGCCGGCTCCCAAGCCGGTGCGCATCTTCGAGCCATCAAAGTGCATCCGCCAATGAGTGGAGTCTGGAGCTGGCGGCAGGTACTGGGTTTCGGCCCAGTCGACGTGGAAGTCGGCTAGTGCTTGGAACTTGATGGTGGTGCATGGCTGGTAGAAGATGGTGTAGGGGGGCAGCTCGATGGCCCATTTGGCGACCCGACCCGATGCATCTCTACTGCCTATGATCTCAGTAAGCGGGGCGGTCCAGACGACCGTGATGGGGTGCTCTTGAAAGTATGGCTTGAGCTTCATGGCGGCAAAGTGCACGCCGTAGCACATCTTCTGGTATTGAGGGTAGTTCTGCTTCGAGGCTGATAGCACCTTGCTCAAATAGTACATAGGTCTCTGAACCGGCTGTGATCTTCCGTCTTCTGGGCGCTCTACCACAATGACAGTGTTGACCATCCGGCTGGTGACGGCGATGTAGAGGAGCATGGGCTCCTAGGCAGCTAGAGCCGCGAGAACATGCGGCGTAGCCAGCATCTTCTTCAGGTGGATAAAGGCTTGGTCCTCCTTGTCGTTCCACTCGAAGTGAGTGGTTTTCTTCATTAACTGGTATAGGGGAAGAGCCTTCTCTCCCAGCCGACTGATGAAGCGGCTGATGGATGCCAAGCACCCGGTGAACTTCTGGATGTCTCGTAGTCGGGCAGGTCTCTCCATCCTCTCGATGGCCTTGATCTTGACAGGGTTGCACTCGATACCACGCTCTAAGACAAGGAAACCAAGGAGCTGGCCGGCTGGGACTTCAAAGACACATTTCTCCGGGTTGAGCTTGATTTGAAAACGGCGCAGATTGTCAAAAGTCTCCTTGAGATCTTCCAAGAGGGTACCACGCTTCTCTGTCTTCACCACAATATCATATACGTAGATGTGGGCATTCCTCCCGAGTTGCTTGAGGAGGCACTTCTGCATGCAATGCTGAAAGGTGGCACCGGCATTTCTCAGGCCGAATGTCATGGTCAGGTAGCACAAGGCTCCGAATGGCGTGATGAAGGCGGTCTTCAGCCGATCGGCCGGGTTCAGCTTGATCTGATGGTAGCCGGAATAGGTATCAAGGAAAGATGACAGCTCGCATCCGGCTGTGGATTCTATCACTTGATCAATCCGGGGTAGAGCAAATTCATCTTTGGGGCAGGCTTTGTTGAGGCAGGTGTAGTCAATACACATGCGCCACTTGTTATTCTTCTTCAGCACAAGGACTAGGTTTGCAAGCCATTCTGGAAAGAATACTTCCATAATCAAGCCGGCTGTTAGGAGTCGGGCTATCTCTTCACCAATAATTCTTCTTTTTTCTTCTGACAGACGGCGGAGGGTCTGCTTGACTGGTTTTGCATCTGATCTGACTTGTAGCTTGTGCTCGGCGAAATCCGTCGGAACACCCAGCATGTCCTTAGGAGACCATGCGAAGATGTCCCGATTCTCACAGAGGAAGTCGACAAGCTTGCTTTCCTATTTGCTATCGACGTTGGTCCCCACGATAGCGTGCCTCTCCAGGTGGTCGGGGTCCAAGGGGATCTTCTTTCTTTCTTTGGCCAACTGGAAAGAACCCGATGCTTCCGACTCCTTGGGTCCGGTGACAGTTCCGGCTGCTTGCTGGCCATGGCCACAACCCGGTCAAGGAGCTTCTTCTCGGCTGCAATCACAAGGGACTCGGCCAGCCGGCTGCCAGCAGTAGCACTGGCGGCCGACTTCTTGTAATCGCCGGCTATGGTAATAAGTTCCTGTCGGCGTTCTGGGAACGGGGGTCCCCAAAATTGGTTGCGGCCCGCAGCATGGCTCCCCCAGCGGCCCTGTAAGACCCATCTTCACCAGCAAACACTCAAGACCCTCGCGAGAGGCCAAACCTCACGCAGTGGATGACGCAAGACCTCCTCAGGGGCTGCCTCACCAGGCTGGCTCGCGAGGGGCGGAGAGATTAAGGCAAGGGACACCTCGCGAGGTTCCTGTAATGCAAGCCATAACGACTGGAGCCAGGCGGGCGTCTAGCGGGCGCCAGCGCATGCAGTGTCCTCGTTTCCTCTTTGGTGCTAAAGAGGCAAGCGCAGGCGAGGAGTCCCGAGGCATCAGGCAAAGGTTTCCATATTGGTGCAACAAGACCAAGACCAGCAGGACGGCAGGACGGAGGTCACCGTGGAGCCCAGGACAGCGTCACCACCAGAGCCATTGGCAGGCGAAGAGTACTTTTGTCAGGATAACTTTTACTAGTTGTCTCCCTTCGAATTTGGCCGTTGTGGTATCCCTTCCCGCTCAATATTTGGGAAGAGGACCAGGGCCTCTATAAATAGGACTAGACACCACCATAGCAAGGTATCTCAGATCCAGATCATCCCCAACCACACAAGTTCACCAAGCACAAGAATACCTCTCCTCAGGAGGTTGTTCTTCCCTTGTAACTATTCCTCCTCAGCCCAAGAGGCAATCCACCCCACCACACTGGAGTAGGGTATTACACCACAGTCACTACTAGGGAAAACCCTAGTAGTAGCGCGGGTTTTGAGGTTATCAGCAGTGCGGGTAGCCGTGCTACTAATACAGCTAATTGTTAGTAGTAGCGCGGTCTGTACCCGCGCTACTACTATTGACTATATCAGCAGCGCTTTTCCGGAACGCTCTACTATTAGTTATTTGTAGCGCTTTCCTAGCCCCGCGCTACTGCTATATCTTTCATCATTTCCCCCCCCCCCGGCTTCCTACACCGTTTTAGCTTCAATAAACTTTAATTTCCAGATACTAGGTACTACTAGATATCAATTTCATAAAGTATTATAGGTACTAGGTAGTACTCCCTCGGTTCCAAATTACTCGTCGTGGTTTTAGTTCAAATTTGAACTAAAACCACGACTAGTAATTTGGAACGGAGGGAGTACTAGATAACAATTTTGTATATACTCAACATGCATCCTCAAGCAGTACTAGGTGATATCGACGACGGTCATCATATGTAGTTCTAGATGATATTGACGACGATCATCATATGTAGTTCTACATGCTATCAACGACGATCATCATATGTAGTTCTAGATGATATAGCCACACACACATATGTAGTTCTAGATGATATTGACGACGATCATCATCCTCAAGCCTGGGTGGTGGGTGTTCCTGGTAGTAATTAGGATGGCCTCTCCAACACGAACATTCTTGCCAACGAGGTATCTCTTCCACCCAACCGAGTTTAAGTGTGTGCGACCGTCTGTATCCATGCGGTAAGTACAGGTGGTGATGGAGCCCCTTGCGGTAAGTCGTAGTCCAGCTGAGCCTTCTTCATCAGGCTTGATACCACAACTCACAGATAGGTTCTTTGGCAATTTCTAAATAAGAAAAACATATCAATTAATAAATAGCCTCGCACATACTCTTGCAAATATATTTCTATTAAGTATAGATTTCTACATTATCAAAAGATAGTACTACGCATTTGTACTAATTAAGCATGAATTCTACAAATAAGTATATATGGATTATCTACACTATTAATAGTTCCTTGGATTCTACACTAATAAGCATGTGACCAGACTCTACACTAAAGCATATCATCGACTATATTCCACAAAGCATATCATTGGACTCTACACTAAGCATATCATCGGATTCACTAAGCATATCATCGGATAATTTGCATTTGTAAGTATAACAATAAAGGATATATATATCATCAAATTACTACACTCTGTATAACAGACGATTTCATGCCGATCGACCATAGTACTTGTGTAACACCCACGATGCGGCTATATCTCCCACGTGTCGAAGCACAACTTAGAGGCATAACCGCATTGTAGGCATGTCGCAAGAGGGGTAATCTTTACACATCCCATGTACTGAATAAGAAAGAGGTAAAGAGTTGGCTTACAATCGCCACTTCACACAATACATAAATATAGCATTACATCATCCAGAATACAATTAAGGTCCGACTACGGAACCAACATAAATAAAGACAACCCCAAATGTTAGGTCCCCGATCTTCCCAACTGGGCTCCACTACTGATCAACCGGAAAACGAAACACAAGAACGAAAAGATCTTCATCGAGCTCCCACTTGAGCTGGGTTGCGTGGCCTGCACTGGTATCATTGGCACCTGCAACTGTTTGGAAGTATCTGTGAGTCACGAGGACTCAGCAATCTCACACCCGCGAGATCAAGACTATTTAAGCTTATGGGTAGGACAGGGTAGTGAGGTGGAGCTGCAGCAAGCACTAAGCATATATGGTGGCTAACATACGCAAATAAGAGTGAGAAGAGAAGCAAAGCGCGGTCGTGAACTAGAAGTGATCAAGAAGTGATCCTTAAACTACTTACTTTCAAACATAACTCCAAAGCTGTGTTCACTTCCCGGGCTCCGCCGGAAAGAGACCGTCATGGCTACACACACGGTTGATTCATTTTAATTAAGTTAAGTTTCAAGTTCTCTACAACCATACATTAACAAATTCCCATCTGCCCATAATCGTGGGCACGACTTTCAAAAGTTCAAACCCTGCAGGGGTGTCCCAACTTAGCCCATCACAGGCTCTCACGGTCAATGAAGGATATTCCTTCTCCCAGGAAGACCCGATCAGACTCGGAATCCTGGTTACAAGACATTTCAACAATTCTAAAACAAGACCAGCAAAGCCGCCCGAGTGTGCCGAAAAATCCCGATAGGAGCTGCAGATATCTTGTTCTCGGGGCACACCGGATGAGCAATCCATACAACTAAAACCATCCCTCAAGTTTCCCCGAGGTGGCGCTGCAAGGGGCTCTAGTTTAGACCAACACTCAAAGGAGCACTAGCCTGGGGGGGGGGGTTAAAATAAAGATGACCCTCGGGAGTGTGACTCCTAAGGGAAAAGTAGGTGGTGGTGAGGCAAATGGTAAAACCAAGGTTGGGCCTTGCTGGAGGAGCTGTCAAGGGGTTCCCATTATAACCCAACCGCGTAAGGAACACAACACCAGTATGACAGAAACTAGGGCGGCAAGAGTGGAACAAAACACCAGGCATAAGCCCGAGCCTTCCACCCTTTACCAAGTATATAGATGCATTAGATTAAATAAGAGATATTGTGATATCCCAACATATCCATGTTCCAAACATGGAACAAACTTCATCTTCACCTGCAACTAGCAACGCTATAAGAGGGGCTGAGCAAGCGGTAACATAGCCAAACAACGGTTTTCTAGGAAAGGTGGGTTAGAGGCTTGACATGGCAATATGGGAGACATGATATAGCAAGTGGTAGGTATCACGGCAAGCAATAGAACGAACAACTAGCAAGCAAAGATAGAAGTGATTTCGAGGGCATGGTCATCTTGCCTGAGATCCCGCAAGGAAGAAGAACGAGTCCATGAAGAAGACAAACGTACGTAGGAAGATGAATCCTCACAACTCTGGAACGAAACCGAAGCTAACGAGACAAGCAACTCGGAAAGAAGCAAGCAACATAGTAAATAACCATCACATAACATGGCATGATGTGCAACCAAGTATGATGCATGTCCGGTTAAATGAGGCATGGCATGGCAAAGTGCACAAGCAAAACTACAAGTTAAGTGGAGTCAATATGCAACGAGTTGCATATTGACGAAACACCACATGACTTATTTAGTTCTCTCTCAGTTATGTACTCATCAATATTAAATGTTGTTAAACATGGCAAGAGATGAAGCATAAATAAAATACACAGTTAGGCATTTTAAATGAGGCCAGAAACATCAAACAACAACTCCGGTAAATCCTCATGTGCCTTAGCAATTTAATGCAACAACAAATTTAAACATTTTAAATGTTATTATCATGATGCAGATGACATGTGCAAGTTTTATGAAAAAGTTGACATGAGCATATTACGAAGCATTTGTCACCATGGTGGAAAGAAAGGGTACCATGGCGATGATAACGAAAAGGTGCCACGGCAGTGTTCCGGTTCCGACAACTCATTGAGACGCCGGTGCAAAAGAAAGTGACGGGAGCGTGCAAAAGATGGTGGGGTGATCCCGGTAACCGGGTCCCCACGGGTTAGCGGCAAAAAGAGGAGGACCGAGCAAGTGACAACTCAGACATGGTGCAAACATAGGGTGCGACTCATACATCATGACTCATACATCACACAACATGCATTCGTTCCATGGGTCATCGTCTCGGCGGTTATACCTTCGAAGCGTGCAAACGAGGACGGTTCGGGTTTGGTGCAAAGTAGAGGAAGTAGACATTCTCGGGACATTTGTAGTGAAAGTAGTCATTCACGTTCGTAGATGTTCGGGGTCACGACACGGGACTTGGCATCCACGGGGTCTTTGAGGGGTCGACGGTAGTCATTCGCAATGATTGTGATCCACGGTTTTTCGTGCAACGGTAGTCATACACGGTTCGTTGACGAACTTGACGGATCCGAGGGCTCCGGCCCTCGTGGTACTTAGCACAACACCGTGTATGACGAACAACGGTCGTCGTGGTACTCGTCGGTCCACGAAGTCATTCTCGTAGGTCTTGGCGATTCGTTCGGTACTCGTTCAGGCATCCGTGTGATCTTGTCGGAGGTGTACTTGGTGAAATTCCACGAAGGCGGTCTTGGCAGGCAATGAGCAGAGACGCGATGAACTGATGCAGCAACGCAGGCGGGTGCTCGAGCAGGAGTTGGCGCCGGTCGTCGTCCTTGCGTACTCGCACGACAAAAGCAGGGGACGGCGGGACTCCGGCGTGGCAGGGAACTCAGGGGAAGGTCGCCAGACGCCCATGGCTAGGAGCAGGAGAAGGAGGTCGGGCATGCGACGTGCGGGTCAGGCGAGCTCACGGCAGGAGGCGCTCGGTGAGGAGCAGGTCTTGGTCACGGTGGCAGCTGGGTTCCTGCCGGTGGACGACCGGAACCAGCGGGCAAAGGAGGCGGGGTCGGCGCCTAAGCTGTCGTCGTGTCCATGGCTCTGGACGACGATGATGTGAGGCACGGCATCGCGAGCGGCTGCGCTGGCGCGACGAGGAGAAGCATGACCAGGGGCGTGGCACGGCGAGAGGGTGTAGTGATGGCGGAGCAGCTTGGGCGGGACGGACGTGGAGGAGAAGGAGTCCGGAAGGGGCTCGCCGGCGCAACGCTTCGAAGCCAGCGAGCAGAGGAGGGCGAGACGCGGCAGATGCAGGGCACCATGGGAGGCAACCAGGAGGCGTCGCGCGAAGGGGCGTCGCCGGCGTCGAGGAGGCCGGGCGCGGGGAAGACAGCAAGGCGGTCGGAGGGGGGTCGCCAGGGTGGCGGAGCTCTGCATCAGGAGAAACATAGGGAGGCGCGGCGCTGGCTCTGCTCCTCTCTCTCCCTGTGAGTGGCGGCACCAGGAGGAGAACGAAGGGAGAAAGATGGGGATCGGGGCTTCCTAGGGTTAGAATAGGAGTGGGGGTGCCGGCTAGGCTTTGGCAGAGGTGGCCTAGGAGGGCAAATGGGCCGGCTGCGGGAGGTTAGGAGGACCAGGTGGCTGATAGGATTTCTTCTCTCTCTCTCTCTTCCTCTTTTTCCATTTTTTTCAAACAGAAACTTGGAGGAAAAGAAAGAAAGGGGTAGACAAGGAATTTGACAGAGATAAAAAATATATTTGGAGTCCTGGAAACATGCACAGTTTGAATAAACTGTTTTGGGCAGTTTTAAGGATATAAAAATAATTCAAGTCCGAATTAAATTCAACTTGAGCCATTTTTTAACCCAACCAAAACAACTCAAAAGGATCTGAAATTTGGCAAAGAGGGTGTAGGCAACATTTAGGATTTGTAGGGATAGGTTGAACATTTTTCCGAACAAGGAAAATGCCACAAGAAAAATAACTGGAATAAAGAAGAAAAGAGAAGTTTGGATGGGATAGAAACTTGGGTGAATCCAAGTTCAAATTGAGCAATAAGTAAAAATAAAGGACCAAGGACAAGAAGAAGGAGTTGTAATGCACATGAACAAGTAAAAGAAAACAAGCACAACAATCATATGGAGACGAATGCATAATGCAAAATAATAATAATAAAACAAACATCACAAGCAAGCAAGCAATCATTAGCATGATGGATGCAAAAGCACATGGCAAGATACATGAAGATGGAATGCACAAGGTGAGAATAAAAGATAGCACAAGCATGATGATGCAACAATTTAGTATGACAAACATGGCAATAGAAAAATAAAAGGAAGGCATCTGGAGCATCGGTATCGGGGCGTCACAACACTCCACCACTACAAGAGGATCTCGTCCCGAGATCTAGGATGGCACCGGAGAAAACACGGAAGAGAAAGATAAGAGGTAAAACTAAGTTGCCTCTTTGACAAATGAGTGAAATCAAAGAACCTTAGAGGTTGAACAACTTTAAAGAAGAAAACAACGAAGATGAACAAAGTTGAAAACACTCTGTTAGAAAAGAGGAACAAGGAACATTACGAAAACCTTATAGGTTGAAAGACATAAGAAAAGGGTTGCAATGGACAAGAAGTACATGCAAGCACTCCGGTTGAAACGAGATGTACAAGGAACGATAAAGATCCATTACGACAACACTCCGGTTAGAAAAGGGAGGCATAGAATATGAACTTGGCAAAATGAAAGCATTTGGATGAGACTCCGGTTAGAAGAGAAATGATAGACACAACACTCCGGTTAAAACAAGATAGAGAAGGAATAAGAATGATATAATTTGGGCAGCACTTTGACTGTAAATGGAAGGAATTGAACATGATCTTGACAAAACAAGATGATCGGTCGAAGAGAGCAATATCACAATGCCTCCGGAACGAAGGAATAGAAGTTAGATCGTTAGGAAGAAAGAAAGTAGAAGAAAATGATAACTTCTACCACCAATGAATTTGAAAGCATCCTTGGAAAGAAGGATTGAATGGAGTTGTTGGAAAACCAACAAGGAAAAGAGTAAGCTTGTAGTGGGCTTATGGAAAACATCTCAAAACTAAGATGAAATTCTGCCACCGAAAACAATGATTGATAGAGGACAATGAAGAGATGATGAACTTCTTCACCAAGATGGGAAGGAGAATATCGGATCATTGATAAGCACCAGAATCGCAACATTCCTTAGGGAAGTCTTTAGGTGAAATATAACCCAAGATAACTCCAATGAAGAGATTGATGGATTTAAAATACCTCATTCTTGACAACACGTGAATCGCGAAACAAGAATGGAAATTGTCAAGAAAAGATATAGCACCACCTCAAAAGATAAGGTACAAAGAATCACAATTTGGAATGCACGATGAAGAATACTTGAACTCCTCAAAACAAACATGTGTTGAGAACCATGTTTAATTTTGAGTAAAGCTTGGCGGACCTTAACTTCGAGAGAGATCTTGAAGAACAATTGAAGAATGAAAAGAATCCTTGATGAACCACCATGTAGAGCCTCCATGAAGAACTCCGGTAATAAAAGGATGATCAAACGGAATGAAGGATGAAGAGAATAAGGTTGAAGCCTTGCAATGATTAGATGGATCTTCGCGATGATGTGAGCTTGGAACTCCAGGAAAAGAAAATATGAAACAATTGAAACCGAGAATTTGACGAACCTCCGGAATAAGGAATTGAATACACCCAATTACACAAGAATAAGAATTACATTATGCGTATCCTTCACCAATTTAAATTGATGACAAGCAGCGGATTTGGCATACTACTTATTCTCGTAGAAAGGATTAAGATAGATATAGCGCAAACACAATGGACCACCGGTAGGATTTGGAAACAACGAATGAATTGATATGATAATGAAGGAAAAGAAATCTTGAATGAAGCACCATAATAATTGAAAACAATTGAAGAAAAGATAAAGAAACACAGGGAAGAGTTAGAGAACGAATGAAGATACTTGAGGGAATTTGATACATGAGAACGAATAGATCACGAACTGATAACAGAAAACTTGAATGATGCACCGGTAAGATTTAGAGAACAGGAGCTGAAAGCTGAGGATGAATAAATATTCTGAAATGCTGGCCTCTGGAGAATCAAACTAAAAAGGCTCCTGATTTGCTCCGGAAGGGTGAAACGAATTCTCACAATCGAAAATAATTATGAGAGGGTGGCAACAAGCTAGAACAGTGAATCTTCACGAGAACGGAGCAAGATTTAAGAGAAACTCTTCTTCGGTCTTCAAATGCAGAGAATGACGACGAGAAATACCATCAAGAATTGTTGAGACACTCTGGAATGAAAATTAGAAAGGTTGAACCGATGATGAAAAGAATTTGAAAGATCTTGGAGAAAGACATATGACTGATGACAATTCATTCTTACGTCAAACTTTGAAATGAATTTGAGAATAACTCCGGAAAGAATTAGAAGAGTCAGGTAAGATCCTGGGAAAAGACCTGCGGGTTAGGGCCCACTGAAAAGAAACACCATTGAATGATTTAAAAGAGAGATTGCGCCGGATGAATTAAATGGCTTGAATGAGATAACATCCTCAAAATATCTAGAAAGTTTTGACAACAGAGACACAAATCTTCCGAGATATCTTCAGCACTCCGGATATGAATAGAGGCGAATAAATAAGGGAGCCTTGGATAAGAAATTCCAACATGGAAAAACATGTGAACTGGGAAAGGTGAAAATGATGAATACTGAAATCTTGTATTTAGTCCACCGGAGAAGAAAAGAACGAATAATGATGAACTTGAGGCTTCGTTAGTATCTTCCTGCGAATCACCTGATAAGAACATTGAGGAAAGAATGAAGAAACTTCACAACCATAAGATGGATACTTGATTCAGAAATCTGAGTCCTTAAAGAAAAAGGGTGGGAGGGCGGGAAAAACAAAGGCAATTTGAAGATGGATGAAACGAACAACGTTGGAAAAACCGAGAGGTGATCTTGCGGAAGTGGAAATGATCAGATCCACTTGAAGAGAAACACGCTGGTTGAAAAGGATTGACATGACAATCTCGATTATCATGAAGGATTTGTATTCACATAGGAGTATGAGAACACCGCTTAGGAGGTATGGAATCAACACTTGACTTAGAAGCAACTCGAATACCACAACTCAAAACAAAACAAAGGATTGGCTTGCAAAATAAGCCGGAAACAAACATATGATAGATCCCATATCGTATCATGTGTCTGTTGGAAAGATATTCTAGGAGCTACTTGAATTCCCACTTATAAACTCCCTCAACTTTCTGGTTATGCAATCAGGTGTTGGGGATATAGGGGAAGCATAATATCTCACCCAAACTAACAAATCCTACATCCAGTTGTATCCATCTTTCAACACATAACCAAGAAACCTTCGGAAATCGTTTACCTCAACCTTCGAAAAGCATCTGTTATACAAGTTATGGCGATAATCCCGAACTCCCGCCGCAGTATTGGGTGGTGTCGAGGTTATCTCACCAACAACTGCATAAAAAAGATTTTTGATGTCGGCGAACTTAGGTATTCCAGAACTGCAACGATAAAATTGTGACGACAATACCTCGGAGCTCAACTCCCCGGGACATTGCCACAAACCCTAAATGTCAGGAGCCACCAAGAACAATGTTCTCGTCACAAAACCATCGGAACGATTCCAAGATTCCCGCGTGATCCTAAATTTTTTTTAGTGAAATTTGAGAAGAGAAGAGTCAAAACTCTACGTCAGGAGGCCTCACCAGAGCGACGAAGGGACTGAGGAATAAAAAGAATCCTACTCTCCGATATATATAATCCTATAAGACTCAAAACATTTTTCTAGACTCAACAACGCTAGAGATTCGATCAAGCAGGGGGCTCCTAAGTCGGGGATGGCTCTGATTACCAACTTGTAACACCCACGATGCGGCTATATCTCCCACGTGTCGGAGCACGACTTAGAGGCATAACCGCATTGTAGGCATGTCGCAAGAGGGGTAATCTTTACACATCCCATGTACTGAATAAGAAAGGGGTAAAGTGTTGGCTTGCAATCACCACTTCACATAATACATAAATATAGCATTACATCATCCAGAATACAATCAAGGTCCGACTACGGAACCAACATAAATAAAGACAACTCCAAATGCTATGTCCCCGATCGTCCCAACTGGGCTCCACTACTGATCAACCGGAAAACGAAACACAACAACGAAAAGATCTTCATCGAGATCCCACTTGAGCTGGGTTGCGTCACCTGCACTGGTATCATCGGCACCTGCAACTGTTTGGAAGTATCTGTGAGTCACGAGGACTCAGCAATCTCACACCCGCGAGATCAAGACTATTTAAGCTTATGGGTCGGACAGGGTAGTGAGGTGGAGCTGCAGCAAGCACTAAGCATATATGGTGGCTAACATATGCAAATAAGAGCGAGAAGAGAAGCAAAGCGCGATTGTGAACTAGAAGTGATCAAGAAGTGATCCTGAAACTACTTACTTTCAAACATAACTCCAAAGCCGTGTTCACTTCCGGGGCTCCGCCGGAAAGAGATCGTCACGGCTACACACACGGTTGATTCATTTTAGTTAAGTTAAGTTTCAAGTTCTCTACAACCGGACATTAACAAATTCCCATCTGCCCATAACCGCGGGCACGGCTTTCAAAAGTTCAAACCCTGTAGGGGTGTCCCAACTTAGCCCATCACAAGCTCTCACGGTCAACGAAGGATATTCCTTCTCCCAGGAAGACCCGATCAGACTCGGAATCCCGGTTACAAGACATTTCGACAATGGTAAAACAAGACCAGCAAAGCCGCCCGAATGTGCCGACAAATCCCGATAGGAGCTGCACATATCTCGTTCTCAGGGCACACTGGATGAGCAATCGATACAACTAAAACCAACCCTCAAGTTTCTCCGAGGTGGCGCTGCAAGGGGCTCTAGTTTGGACCAACACTCAGAGGAGCACTGGCCCAGGGGGGGTTAAAATAAACATGACCCTCGGGAGCGCGACTCATAAGGGAAAAGTAGGTGGTGGTGAGGCAAATGGTAAAACCAAGGTTGGGCCTTGCTGGAGGAGCTGTCAAGGGGTTCCCATTATAACCCAACCGCATAAGGAACGCAAAATCAAGGAACATAACACCGGTATGACGGAATCTAGGGCGGCAATGGAACAAAACACCAGGCATAAGGCCGAGCCTTCCAACCTTTACCAAGTATATAGATGCATTAAATTAAATAAGAGATATTGTGATATCCCAACATATCCATGTTCCAAAAATGGAACACATTCATCTTCACCTGCAACTAGCAACGCTATAAGAGGGGCTGAGCAAGCGGTAACATAGCCAAACAACGGTTTGCTAGGAAAGGTGGGTTAGAGGCTTGACATGGTAATATGGGAGGCATGATATAGGAAGTGGTAGGTATCACGACAAGCAATAGAACGAACAACTAGCAAGCAAAGATAGAAGTGATTTCGAGGGCATGGTCATCTTGCCTGAGATCCCACAAGGAAGAACAACGAGTCCATGAAGAAGACAAACGTACGTAGGCGGACGAATCCTCACAACTCTGGAACGAAACCGAAGCTAACGAGAGAAGCAACCCGGAAAGAAGAAAGCAACATAGTAAATAACCATCACATAACATGGCATGATGTGCAACCAAGTATGATGCATGTCCGGTTAAATGAGTCATGGCATGGCAAAGTGCACAAGCAAAACTACAAGTTAAGTGGAGCTCAATATGCAACGAGTTGCATATTGACGAAACACCACATGACTTATTTAGTTCTCTCTCGGTTATGTACTCATCAATATTAAATGTTGTTAAACATGGCAAGAGATGAAGCATAAATAAAATACACAGTTAGGCATTTTAAATGAGGCCAGAAACATTAAACAACAATTCCGGTAAATCCTCATGTGCCTTAGCAATTTAATGCAACAACAAATTTAAACATTTTAAATGTTATTATCATGATGCAGATGACATGTGCAAGTTTTATGAAAAAGTTGACATGAGCATATTATGAAGCATTTGTCACCATGGTGGAAAGAAAGGGTACCACAGCGACGATAACGAAACCGTGCCACGACAGCGTTCTGGTTCCGACAACTCATTGAGACGTCGATGCAAAAGAAAGTGACGGGAGCGTGCAAAAGATGGTGGGGTGATCCCGGTAACCGGGTCCCCACGGGTTAGCGGCAAAAAGAGGAGGACCGAGCAAGTGACAACTCGGACATGGTGCAAACATAGGGTGCAACTCATACATCACACAACATGCATTCATTCCACGGGTCATCGTCTCGGCGGTTATACCTTCGAAGCGTGTAAACGAGGACGGTTCAAGTTCGGTGCAAGGTAGAGGAAGTAGACGTTCTCGGGACGTTCGTAGTGAAAGTAGACGTTCAAGTTCGTAGATGTTCGGGGTCACGACACGGGACTTGGCGTCCACGCGGTCTTTGAGGGGTCGACGGTAGTCGTTCGCAATGCTTGTGATCCACGGTTTTTCGGGCAATGGTAGTCATACACGGTTTATAGACGGACTTGACGGATCCGAGGGCTCCGGCCCTCATGGTACTTGGCGCAACACCATGTACGGCGAACAACGGTCATCGTGGTACTCATCGGTCCATGAAGTCGTTCTCGTAGGTCTTGGCGATTCGTTTCGTACTCGTTCGGGCATCCGTGTGATCTTGTTGGAGGTGTACTTAGCGAAATTCCACGGACGCAGTCTTGTCAGGCAATGAGCAGTGACGCGGTGTACTGATGCAGCAACGCAGGCGGGTGCTCAAGCAGGACTTGGCGCTGGTCGTCGTCCTCGCATACTCGCACGACAAAAGCAGGGGACGGCGGGACTCCGGCATGGCAGGGAGCTCAGGGGAAGGTCGCCAGACGCCCATGGCGAGGAGCAGGAGAAGGAGGTCGGGCATGCGACGTGCGGGTCAGGCGAGCTCACGGCAGGAGGCGCTCGGTGAGGAGCAAGTCTTGGTCGGGTGGCAACTGGGTTCCTGCTGGTGGAGGACCGGGAACCAGCGGGCAGAGGAGGCGGGGCCGGCGCCTAAGCTGTCATCATGTCCATGGCTCTAGACGACGATGTGAGGCACGGCACCGCGAGCGGCTGCGTTGGTGCGACGAGGAGAAGCAGGACCAGGGGCACGGTGCGGCGAGAGGGTGCAGTGATGGTGGAGCAGCTTGGGCTGGGCGGAAGTGGAGGAGAAGGAGTCCGGAAGGGGCTCGCCGGTGCAACACCCCGAAGCCAGCGAGCGGAAGAGGGCAAGACGCGGCAGATGCGGGGCACCATGGGAGGCAACCAAGAGGCGTCACGCGATAGGGCGTCGCCGGTGTCGAGGAGGCCGGGCGCGGGGAAGACAGCAAGGCGGTCGGAGGGGGGTCGCCGGGGTAGTGGAGCTCTGCATCAGGAGAAACATAGGGAGGCGCGGCGCTGGCTCTGCTCCTTTCTCTCCCTGCGAGTGGCGGCACTAGCAGGAGAACGAAGGGAGAAAGATGGGGATTGGGGCTTCCTAGGGTTAGAATAGGAGTGGGGTGCTGGCTGGGCTTTGGCAGAGGTGGCCTAGGAGGGCAAATGGGCCGGCTGCGGGAGGTTAGGAGGCCGAGGTGGCTGATAGGCTTTCTTCTCTCTCTCTCTTCCTCTTTTTCCATTTTTTCAGATAGAAACTTGGAGGAAAAGAAAGAAAGGGGTAGACAGGGAATTTGACAGAGATAAAAAATATATTTGGAGTCCTGGAAACATGCACAATTTGAATAAACTGTTTTGGGAATTTTTAAGGATATAGAAATAATTCAAGTTTGAATTAAATTGAAACTTGAGCCATTTTTTAACCCAACCAAAACAACTCCAAAGTATCCGAAATTTGGCAGAGAGGGTGTAGGCATCATTTAGGATTTATAGGGATCGGTTGAACATTTTTCCGAACAGGGAAAATGCCACAAGAAAAATAACTGGAATAAAGAAGAAAAGAGAAGTTTGGATGGGATAGAAACTTGGGTGAATCCAAGTTCAAGTTGAGCAATAAGTAAAAAGAAAGGATCAAGGACAAGAAGAAGGAGTTGTAATGCACATGAACAAGTAAAAGAAAACTAGCACAACTATCATATGGAGACGAATGCATAATGCAAAATAATAATAATAATAACAATAATAATACTAATAATAATAATAATAAAACAAACATCACAAGCAAGCAAGCAATCATGAACATGATGGATGCAAAAGCACATGGCAACATACATGAAGATGGAATGCACAAGGTGAGAATAAAAGATAACACAAGCATGATGATGCAACAATTTATTATGACAAACATGCCAACAGCAAAGTAAAAGGAAGGCATCTCGAGCATCGGTCTCGGGGCGTCACAACTTGTGAGACGGGTCACGAATGGCACCCCGACAAAGTCATCACGTGGCGGAATGTGACGCCCCGAGACCGATGTGCCAGGTGTCTTTTAGTTATTCGCTGTCATTGTCATGTCTTTTGCTTGCGTGTCGCATCTTGTCATGTCATCATGTGCATTGCATCATCATGTTTTCGAAACTTGCATTCGTCCGGGTCTCCCCGTCCTTTCCATTGTCCGTTCTGAGCCCAGACACACTTGCACGCGCCCGCGGCACGTCCGAAATATTATTTTATAAGTGGCCAGAAAATGTTAACGGATTGGGTTGAAAGTTGGCATGTGGTCTTATTATAGTGTAGATAGACCGCCTATCAAGTTTCATCGCATTCGGAGTTCATTTGATAGCCCAACCATTAAACTATAGCGGCATTATAGCCGGGCACACGTCGGACGTTTTCGGTCTCCGAAACAGTCGCCGGGCCTCCCTCTCTTCTCTTCTCTCAGCTCGAGACCATCTACACAGCTCACTAACTACCGCCAGGCCCTACCTAACCTCTCTCGTCAGCCCGCGACCCTCCTCGCGCGCGCCCGAAAGCTGTCCCGGACCCGACTCGGGCTGTCGCTACCGTTGTGTCCGGATCATCCCCGAACGTCTACAAAATGTCACCATTTTCTCATGTGGTCTCCCTAGCCTATTTTTTTCTTGACCGCCTGATTACGATCGGAGGGACGAGTTAACCCCTAACCTAAACTTTTCTGATATAAATATCAGATCAAACCCTAACCTATCCTGTCCCATCCATCCGTGTCCGCCACCGCCACTGTTCTCTCGGGATCTATCCCGCATCCTCCTCGCTTTCAGCCTCCCACCAACCAGAGCAGTGTCTGTCCCATCGACCCATCCATCCATCGATCCCCACCAACCCCCGCTCCTCCTTAGTTTCCACGCCCGACCAATCAGCCTTTTTATGCCCGATTCCCAGATCGAGCTCCCGAGCTCCTCAACGTCGCCGTCCGGCGAGTCATTAGACCAGCCCCGACGGAGTTGCCTCGTCCCGCGCCTCCCTTCTCTTCTGCCCCTCCTCCCGTTTTCCTTCTTCCCCTGCCTCTCTGTGTAATCTCCCTCCCTCTCTCTCTCTCTCTGTACTGCATCGCTGCAGGAATGACGCCATGGCCGTTGAATGGAGCATCGCCCTCCAGCTTCCTCGCAATCCGCGCCAAGTGCCCTTTCACTGCGCCTGAAATCAGCCGGTGCCACCTTCTTCAGAGACGGGCTCCCGCCGGACGGATCCAACGCAGTCCCCGCGTCCCCGGCCATCTCCGGTGTTCCCGCGCCTGCAGAACCCCTCGCCGAGTTCCCCTCCTCGAGCCACTCCTGTCCGCTGCTACTCTTCTTCGTCAAGCCCACCGCCACCGGGAACGGGCTTCCTGCGCCCTGGATCCGTTTGCTCTGAGCTTCCCCATGCCTGAGAGCCCGCGACGGCCATCTTCCTCGTCAGAGTGCCCCGTTTCCTGCCTCCTCTGCAATCCGGGCATCCTCTGCTCGTTGTGGTCGTGGGCGCGTTGACCACGCCCTGCCTCCTGGTTCGATCACGCCAAAGCCCAGTGCCAAGCCAGTCGGCCTCCAGATCCACCGAACTGGTCCGCCTCCATCGACAGGCGCCAAGGCCCAGCGCCGCCCCAGCTTCATCCACCCCAGCGCATGGCCCGAGGCCCAGAAATGCTATCGCCGGCCTCCTCTGCTTCCAGCTGGGCCAAAGCCCATGGTGAGCTGCCCCCACCTATACATCGCACTGGGCGCAACATACTATTCCGCGCCCATGCTCCTGTTCTAGGTTCGGCCCATGATGTTTTTTTCCAGCGCCTGGGATTTTCCTAATTATCCAGAGTTTGCCTGTTTTACAGAAAACCCCTTGTGCTTCATGCATATAATAACTTAACAACCGTGCATCGGTTTAAAATAATTTATATATGAAACTTGCTTAGAATTTTGTCTAGATTCATAATATGCAACTTTCATCTATGTTTAAAATGTTTAAAATGCTGTTTGTTTAAATTTGCTTAAATAACTTGCTAAAATGCTTTAATTCATAACTAATTAACCGTAGCTCCAAATCTAACAAACTTTATATGTAAATGGGGTAGAATTTTGCCTAGTTTAACATGGTGGCATCATCTTGCATGTTTAATAACTATAAAATATGTTTTAGGGAAGAACAATACCATAACCAAAATATGCACATGAGGAGTTTCCGGACTTGTTGTTTTGTTGTTCCGGCCTCATTTAAACTTCCCTAGATAGGTAGTTTTCATTTGCTTCACCCTCTTGCCATGTTTAACAACATTTAATATTGTTGGGTACATAAACGAGATCGAACTAAATAACTTGAACGTGGTGTTTCGTCAATATGCAACGGAGTTGCATATTGAGCTCCACTTAATTTGTAGGATTGCTTGTGCACTTTGCCATGCCATGCCCTCTTTAAACCAGACATGCATCATACTAGTTTGCGCATCATGCCGTATTTATGTGGTGGTTGTTTACTAGGTTGTTTGCTCTTTTCCGATGTTGCTTCTTCGGGTTGGTTCCGATAACGTCGCGTTTGTGAGGAACCGTTCGACTACGTCCGTTTATCTTCTTCATGGACTCATTCTTCTTCCTTGCGGGATTTCAGGCAAGATGACCATACCCTTGAAATCACTTCTATCTTTGCTTGCTAGTTGCTTGCTCTTTTGCTATGCCTATGCTGCGATACCTACCACTTGCTTATCATGCCTTCCATATTGTTGAACCAAGCCTCTAACCCACCTTGTCCTAGCAAACCGTTGTTTGGCTATGTTACCGCTTTGCTCAGCCCCTCTTATAGCGTTGTTAGTTGCAGGTGAAGATTGAAGTTTATTCCTTGTTGGAACATATAGATGTTGTTCCTTGTTGGAACATGTTTACTTGTTGGGATATCACAATATATCTTATTTAATTAATGGATCTATATACTTGGTAAAGGGTGGAAGGCTCGGCCTTATGCCTGGTGTTTTGTTCCACTCTTGCCGCCCTAGTTTCCGTCATATCGGTGTTATGTTCCCGGATTTTACGTTCCTTACGCGGTTGGGCTATAATGGGAACCCCTTGACAGTTCGCCTTGAATAAAACTCTTCCAGCAATGCCCAACATTGGTTTTACCATTCGCCACCTAGCCTTTTCTTTTCCCTTGGGAGTCGCGCTCCTGAGGGTCATCACTATTTTACCCCCCCCCCTGGGCCAGTGCTCCTCTGAGTGTTGTTCCAACCTGTCAGCTGCCGGTGGCCACCAGGGGCAACTCTGGGCTGGGCTACCCGTACCTTGGACAATCTGGTGTGCCCTGAGAACGAGATATGTGCAGCTCCTATCGGGATTTGTCGGCACATTCGGGCGGTGTTGCTGGATTTGTTTTACCATTGTCGAAATATCTTGTAACCGGGATTCCAAGTTTGATCGGGTCTTCCCGCTAGAAGGAATATCCTTTGTTGACCGTGAGAGCTTGTGATGGGCTAAGTTGGGACACCCCTGCAGGGATTTGAACTTTCGAAAGCTGTGCCCGCGGTTATGGGCAGATGGGAATTTGTTAATGTCCGGTTGTAGAAAACCTGAAGTTGACCTTAATTAAAATACATCAACCGCGTGTGTAACCGTGATGGTCTCTTCTCGGCGGAGTCCGGGAAGTGAACACAGTGTTGGAGTTATGCTTGACGTAGGTTGTTCTAGGATCACTTCTTGATCATAGTTTCTCGATCGTGCTTTGCCTTCTCTTCCCGCTCTCATTTGCGTATGTTAGCCACCATATATGCTAGTCGCTTGCTGCAGCTCCACCTCATACCTTTTACCCTTCCTATAAGCTTAAATAGTCTTGATCGAGAGGGTGCGAGATTGCTGAGTTCCCGTGACTCACAGATACTTCCAAAACCAGTTTGCAGGTGCCGATGTTACCGAGCAGGTGACGCAACCAAGCTCAAGGAGGAGCTCGATGAAGATCTTGTCCTTTGTGTTGTTTCGTTCCAGTTGATCAGTAGTGGATCCCAGTTGGGATGATCAGGGATCTCTGTAGCATTTGGGGTAGTCTTCTTTTATTTTGGTTCCGTAGTCGGACCTTGATTGTATCTGGATGGTGTAATGCTTTATTCATGTATTGTGTGACGTGGCGATTGTAAGCCAACTATGTATCTCTTTTCCCTTATGTATTACATGGGTTGTGTGAAGATTGCCTCACTTGCGACATTGCTTTCAATGCGGTTACGCCTCTAAGTCGTGCTTCGACACGTGGGAGATATAGCCGCATCGAGGGCATTACAAGTTGGTAATCAGAGCCTTCCCCGACCTTAGGAGCCCCCCTGCTTGATCGAATAGCTGGCGTTGTTGAGTCTAGAAAAATGTTTTGAGTGATTTAGGATTATATATATCGGAGAGTTAGGAATGCTTTTTGCTCCTCAGTCCCTTCGTCGCTCTGGTGAGGCCTCCTGACGTAGAGTTTTGACTCTTCTCTTCTCAAATTTCACTAAAAAAATTTAGGATCACGCGGGTATCTTGGAATCGTTCCGATAGTTTTGTGACGAGAACATTGTTCATGGTGCCTCCTGACATTTAGGGGTTGTGGCAGTGTCTCGGGGAGTTGAGCTCCGAGGTGTTGCCGTCACAATTTTATCGTTGCAGTTCTGGAATACCTGAGTTTAGTTCGCCGACATCGAAAATCTCTTTTATGCAGTTGTTGGTGAGATAACTTCGACGCCACCCAGTACTGGGGCGGGAGTTCGGGAGTATTGCCATAACTCGTATAACGGATGCTTTTCGAAGGTTGAGGTAGATGATTTCCGAAGGTTTCTTGGTTATGTGTTGAAGGATGGATACAGCTGCATGTAGAATTTTCTAGTTTTGGGTGAGATATTATGCTTCCCCTGTATCCCCAACACCTGATTGCATAACCGGAAAAATTTCGGGAGTTTATAAGTGGGAATTCAAGTACCTCTTAGGATATCTTTCTGACAGATGTATGATATGAAATTGGGGTTCGACGTCTAGTGGTCCGCCTGTCCACGGTTGGTTTTACAGTGGTCTCGTCGTGTCTTAAAGAGTCCTTGGCTATGCCGACTCGGGGACGCTTTGTATGTCATGTGCACTGCCTTGTACATGATGGTGTTGTACGATCGAGCCCATGTAGGCCCCACCATGAAAACTTCGGACGAAATCTCTATCATATGTTTGTTCCGGCTTATTCTGCAAGCCAATCCTTTGTTTTTGTTTTTGAGTTGTGGTATTCGAGTTGTTTCACAGTCAAGTGTTGATTCCATACCTTCTCTAAACGGTGTTCTCATACTCCGATGTGAACACTAATCCTTCATGATAATCGAGATTGATATGTCAATCCTTTTTCAACCGGCGTGTCTCTCTTCAAGTGGATCCGATCATTTCAACTTCCGCAAGATCAATTATCACTTCTTCTCAACGGTGTTTGTTTCATCCGTCTCCAAGTTGCCTTTGTTTTTTTCCCACCCACCCACACTTTTTCCTCAAGGACTCGGATTTCCTAATCAAGGATCTTTTTATTCTTGTGAAGTCTCTTCATTCTTTTCTTTGAATGTTCTACCCGGTGGTTCACATGAAGATGCTCTTCTAGTTCGTCATTCCTCACACATTTTTCTTCTCCGGTGGATTCAATTCAAGCTTTCGGTGTTTGATCATATTCTTTTCCTTATTTCAAATGCCTTCTCATGCCAGTGCACCTTATATTCAGTCATTTCTCGCTACTCATTTGTTCCGGAGTGCCGCAAGATATCTCGAAGATTCGTGTTTCCACTCTGCTTTCATTCAAGCTATTTCGAGGTCCTATCGTATTCAAGCCACTTAATTCAACCGGTGCAACCTCTCTTGTAAATCATTTCAACGGTGTTTCTTTGAGTGGGCCCTAACCCACAGGTCTTTTCCCAGGATCTTACCTTACTCTTCTTATTTTCCCGGAGCTATCCTAAATTCTTTTCCAAGTTTGACGTAAGAATGAGTTATCATCAGTCAAACGCTTTTCTCCAAGATCTGTCAAATTCTTTTCATCGTTGGCTCAACCTCTTCGTTTTGATTCTTCCGGAGTGTCTAAATAATTCTCGGTGGCGTTTCTCGTTGTCACTCTCAACATTTGAAGACCGAAGAAGAGTTTTACCTCCATATCTTATCCCTTCTCTCAGAGATTCGTGGTTCTAGTTCGAGGCCATCCTCTCAGAATTGTTTTCGATTGTGAGAATTCTTTTCACATATCCGGAGCAATTCAAGATTCTGTTCAGTTTGTTCATCCGAAGTCCAGCATCTCAGATTTATTCATTCTCAGCTTTCAGATCTCTTTCTCCAAATCTTACCGGTGCATCATTCAAGTTTTCTCTAATCAGCTCGTGATCTCTTCGTTCTCATAGATCTAAATTCCTTCAAGCACCTTCGTTCATTTGATAATTCTTCCAGGTGTTTCTTTACCTTTTCTTCAATCATTTTTCAATTCTTACGGTGGTTCGTTCAAGATTTCTATTCCTTCATTATCATATCAATTTATTCGTTGGTTAAATCCTACCGGTGGTCCATTGAGTTTATGCTATATCTTTCATAATCCTTTGCAACTGTAATAAGTAGTATGCCAAATCCGTTGTTTGTCATCAATTTGAATTGGTGGAGGATACGCATAACATAATTCTTATTCTTGCTTCACCCAAATGATGGATTCGTTCCTCCGGAGTTTGTTCACAATAACTAATTCTCGTTGTCAATTGTTCATCTTATCTTTTTCCCGGAGTTCCAAGCTCTAATTATCACGGAGATCCATCTAAATCATTACAAGGATTCACCTTGTGTTTTCAATTTCTCTTTCTTTTCATTCCTTTGTTACTGGAGTTCTTCATGGAGGCTCGACATGGTGTTTCATCAAGGATTTAATTCCTCTCAAAGTTTTCATCGAGATTCATTTCTAGGGAGCTCAAGCATTCTTCATCTTGCAATCCGGAGTGCAATTTCTTTCTACCGTATCTTTGGAGGTGGTATTATGTCATTCTTCATAATTTGAGTTCATGTTTCATGATTCACATGTTATTAAGAATGAGGTATTTTAAATCCATCAATCTCTTCATTGGAGTTATCTTGGGTTATTTTTTTCACATTAAGCTTTCCCTAAGGATTGTTGCTATTTATGGTGCTCATAAATGACCCCAAGTTTTTCATTTATCCTCCCGGTGAAATATTTTCTCATCTCCTTGTTCATATCAATCCAATTCTTTTTCCCGTGAGTGGCAGGTTGTCACCTCATAATTTGAGATGTATTCCATAAGACCATATCAAGCTTATTCTTTTCGTTGTTGGTTTTCCAACAACTCCGTTCTAGCATTTGTTGTAACCGTGCTCTCTCAAGATCTTGTTTTCCCTTCTTTCTGGAGGCATTGTGATGTTGCTCTCTGCAACCCATCTTCTTGTTTTGTCAGGATCGTGTTCTTTTCGTCCTTATCCTTTTAACCAGAGTGTCGTGCCTGCTTTTCGAGTTCTTCCCATCCTGTCAAGTTTTGGCTCCCTTCTCAACCGGAGTGCCATCTTAAATCGTTCTTACCCTTTGTGCCATTCTTTCAATAGTTCCGGAGGCAGTGTGTTGTTGATTTTATCAAGCTTACTCTCATCTTGTCAAGTTCTTGTTTGATTCTGGAGTGCTGTCCGAATTTGTTCTTCCTTATTACTCTTACCTACCGGAGTGCTTTCAACTCTGTTCTTCCTCGTTCCTCTTTCCTAACAGAGTGCTTTCAACTTCGTTCATCCCTGTTGTATTCTTTTCTCGATATGGCTTAACCTTTTCAAGGTTCTTTGGTTTCACTCGTTTGTCAAAGAAGCAACTTAGTTTTACCTCTTCTTTTTCCCTTCCGTTTTCCCTCCGGTGCCATTCTAGATCTCGGGACGAGATCCTCACGTAGTGGTGGAGTGTTGTGACGCCCCGAGACCGATGTGCTAGGTGTCTTTCAGTTATTCGTTGTCGTTGTCATGTCTTTTTCTTGCGTGTCACATCTTGTCATGTCATAATGTGCATTGCATCATCATGTCTTCGAAACTTGCATTCGTCCGGGTCCCCCGTCCTTTCCATTGTCCGTTTTGAGCCCAGACACACTTGCACGTGCCCGCGGCACGTCCGAAATATTATTTTATAAGTGGCCGAAAAATGTTATCGGATTGGGTTGAAAGTTGGCGTGTGGTCTTATTATAGTGTAGATAGACCGCCTGTCAAGTTTCATCGCATTCGGAGTTCGTTTGATAGCCCAACCGTTAAACTATAGCAGCATTACAGCCGGGCACACGTCGGACGTTTTCGGTCTCCGAAACAGTCGCCGGGCCTCCCTCTCTTCTCTTCTCTCAGCTCGAGACCGTCTACACAGCTCACTACCTACCGCCAGGCCCTACCTAACCTCTCTCGTCGGCCAGCGACCCTCCTCGCGCGCGTGCCCGAAAGCTGTCCCGGACCCGACTCGGGCTGTCGCTACCGTTGTGTCCGGATCATCCCCGAACGTCTACAAAATGTTACCGTTTTCTCATTTGGTCTTCCTAGCCTATTTTTTTCTTGACCACCCGATTACGATCGAAGGGACGAGTTAACCCCTAACCTAAACTTTTCTGATATAAATATCAGATCAAACCCTAACCTATCCTGTCCCATCCATCCGTGTCCGCCGCCGCCACTGTTCTCTCGCGATCTATCCCGCATCCTCCTCGCTTTCAGCCTCCCACCAACCAGAGCAGTGTCTTTCCCATCGACCCATCCATCCATCGATCCCCACCAACCCCCGCTCCTCATCAGTTTCCATGCCCGACCAATCAGCCTTTTTATGCCCGATTCCCAGATCGAGCTCCCGAGCTCCTCAACGTCGCCGTCCGGCGAGTCACTAGACCAGCCCCGACGGAGTTGCCTCGTCCCGCGCCTCCCTTCTCTTCTGCCCCTCCTCCCGTTTTCCTTCTTCCCCTGCCTCTCTGTGTAATCTCCCCCTCTCTCTGTACTGCATCGCTGCAGGAATGACGCCATGGCCGTTGAATGGAGCATCGCCCTCCAGCTTCCATGCAATCTGCGCCAAGTGCCCCTTCCCTGCGCTTGAAATCAGCCGGTGCCACCTTCTTCAGAGACGGGCTCCCGCCGGCCAGATCCAACGCAGTCCCCGCGTCCCCGGCCGTCTCCGGTGTTCCCGCGCCTGCGGAACCCCTCGCCAAGTTCCCCTCCTCGAGCTGCTCCTGTCCGCTGCTGCTCTTCTTCGTCAAGCCCACCGCCACCGGGAACGGGCTTCCCGCGCCCTGGATCCGTCTGCTCTGAGCTTCCCCATGCCTGAGAGCCCACGACGGCCATCTTCCTTGTCAGAGTGCCCCGTTTCCTGCCTCCTCTGCAACTGGGGCATCCTCTGCTCGTTGTGGTCGTGGGCGCGTTAACCACACCCTGCCTCCTGGTTCGATCACGCCAAAGCCCAGCGCCAAGCCAGTCGGCCTCCAGATCCACCGAACTGGGCCGCCTCCATCGACAGGCACCAAGGCCCAGCGCCGCCCCAGCTTCATCCCGCCCAGCGCACGGCCCGAGGCCCAGAAACGCTATCGCCGGCCTCCTCTACTTCCAGCTGGGCCGAAGCCCATGGTGAGATGCCCCCACCTATACATCGCACTGGGCGCAACATACTATTCCGTGCCCATGCTCCTGTTCTAGGTTCGGCCCGTGATGTTTTTTTCCAGCGCGTGGGATTATCCTAATTATCCAGAGTTTGCCTGTTTTACATATGAAACTTAACAACCGTGCATCGGTTTAAAATAATTTATATATGAAACTTGCTTAGAATTTTGTGCATCATGCCGTATTTATGTGGTGGTTGTTTACTAGGTTGTTTGCTCTTTTCCGATGTTGCTTCTTCGGGCTGGTTCCGATAACGTCGCGTTTGTGAGGAACCGTTCGACTACGTCCGTTTATCTTCTTCATGGACTCATTCTTCTTCCTTGCGGGATTTCAGGCAAGATGACCATACCCTCGAAATCACTTCTATATTTGCTTGCTAGTTGCTCGCTCTTTTGCTATGCCTATGCTGCGATACCTACTACTTGCTTATCATGCCTTCCATATTGTTGAACCAAGCCTCTAACCCACCTTGTCCTAGAAAACCGTTGTTTGGCTATGTTACCGCTTTGCTCAGCCCCTCTTATAGTGTTGTTAGTTGCAGGTGAAGATTGAAGTTTATTTCTTGTTGGAACATATAGATGTTGTTCCTTGTTGGAACATGTTTACTTGTTGGGATATCACAATATATCTTATTTAATTAATGCATCTATATACTTGGTAAAGGGTGGAAGGCTCGGCCATATGCCTGGTGTTTTGTTCCACTCTTGCCGCCCTAGTTTCCGTCATATCGGTGTTATGTTCCCGGATTTTGCGTTCCTTACGCGGTTGGGCTATAATGGGAACCCCTTGACAGTTCGCCTTGAATAAAACTCTTCCAGCAATGCCCAACATTGGTTTTACCATTCGCCACCTAGCCTTTTCTTTTCCCTTGGGAGTCGCGCTCCTGAGGGTCATCATTATTTTACCCCCCCCCGGGCCAGTGCTCCTCTGAGTGTTGGTCCAACCTGTCATCTGCCGGTGGCCACCAGGGGCAACTCTGGGCTGGCCTACCCGTACCTTGGACAATCTGGTGTGCCCTGAGAACGAGATATGTGCAGCTCCTATCGGGATTTGTCGGCACATTTGGGAGGTGTTGCTGGATTTGTTTTAGCATTGTCGAAATGTCTTGTAACCGGGATTCCGAGTTTGATCGGGTCTTCCCGCTAGAAGGAATATCCTTCTTGACCATGAGAGCTTGTGATGGGCTAAGTTGGGACACCCCTGCAGGGATTTGAACTTTCGAAAGTCGTGCCCGCGGTTATGGGCAGATGGGAATTTGTTAATGTCCGGTTGTAGAAAACCTGAAGTTGACCTTAATTAAAATACATCAACCGCGTGTGTAACCGTGATGGTCTCTTCTTGGCCGAGTCTGGGAAGTGAACACGGTGTTGGAGTTATGCTTGACGTAGGTTGTTCCAGGATCACTTCTTGATCATAGTTTCTCGATCGTGCTTTGCCTTCTCTTCCCGCTCTCATTTGCGTATGTTAGCCACCATATATGCTAGTCGCTTGCTGCAGCTCCACCTCATACCTTTTACCCTTCCTATAAGCTTAAATAGTCTTGATCGCGAGGGTGCGAGATTGCTGAGTCCCCGTGACTCACAGATACTTCCAAAACCAGTTTGCAGGTGTCGATGTTACCGAGCAGGTGACGCAACCAAGCTCAAGGAGGAGCTCGATGAAGATCTTGTCCTTTGTGTTGTTTCGTTCCAGTTGATCAGTAGTGGAGCCCAGTTGGGACGATCGGGGATCTGTGTAGCATTTGGGGTAGTCTTCTTTTATTTTGGTTCCGTAGTCGGACCTTGATTGTATCTGGATGGTGTAATGCTTTATTCATGTATTGTGTGACATGGCGATTGTAAGCCAACTATGTATCTCTTTTCCCTTATGTATTACATGGGTTGTGTGAAGATTACGTCACTTGCAACATTGCTTTCAATGCGGTTAGGCCTCTAAGTCGTGCTTCGACATGTGGGAGATATAGCCGCATCGAGAGCGTTACACGGAATTATGTCCCATAGGTTGTACACCTCCTCCTCGCTCAGCCTCATTCTTTGAGCTATGATGGCTTCATGAAGTGGGTTCTCATCATCTTCATCGAGTGGGTCCTCATTATCTTCATCATCTTTGTCATTTTCATCATCTTCCACCAGGTTGATATAAATGAAAGCCAGCTTGGGTCTTTCTGCTCTGAAGGAGAAGCTGATCGACTCACCACCAGTAAGACGCATGCGGGCGAGGAAACAGGCCCATCCATCTCCTCCAATCTACGACATATTGCATCCTTTCTCGACCTCCATAGTGTACGCCCCCCAGGAGCCTCAAATGTCGCAGTGTCTCCTGTCAGCTTATTGAATTTCAACCTCACATTGCATGGGACGATCTGTTTAAAAAAACAAAATGACACAATACAGTAATGCCAACACTAAAAATAAAATAGTTGTTACATTTCATCTAATTTCTTACCGCCGCATGACGAAAACTCGGCTAGAAGTAGGTGCCAAATAGCTTGCCAGTTGCAAGGCTGCTGGCACACCTTGACTTGCACAGTCGACATGGTGGTGGTGGTGGCGCCATTTTCCTAAAGTACTATGACCAAAGGATTAATGATCCACTTCATAGGAAAGAAAACAGTAGCATGTGATATTTTTTGTTCTTCCGCGAGAAGAAATTTTATGGACAATTATAATCCTAAGATCTAGTAACATATTAGATGACAAGGTACCACCAACCAAAGCATTTTGGTGGCACCTATTGCCGAAAAAACTTTTCACAAATATCTACCAAATCAGGGTACCACCTACAAAGACATTTCATCTAATTTGGCCCCTATTGCCTAATATAATTGATTAAAAAACAAGTGGCAAATTTAACTAAATAGGCACCTACATTTTGCCAAAAAATAACTTATTACAGAAAAACAAAAGCATCTAGCTATGCATGTATAGAAAAAATAACAATAAAATGGTGCATACTAAATCAACTAAATCAAAATGTTCTAAATAAACTAGCCTAGAAAATCAACTAAATCATATCAACTAAATCATATCAACTAAATCAAAATGTTGCATATGAACTAGCCTACTAAATCAAAATGTAGCAGGGAGGAGGGGTTGCGGATGGAGGAAGGAGGAGGGAGGAGGGAGAAGGAGGGGCGACTCGAGGAGGGAGAAGAGAGTAGGATGGAGGAGGAAGGCAGAGCGAGGAGGGGTCGGCCGGCGGCGAGTGGAGGGAGGACAGACGAGGAAGGCGGGGCGAGGAGGGGCCGGCCACTGGCGAGTGGAGGGAGGACGGAGGAGGAGGCCGGTACCGAATCCAGCGAGGAGGAGGAGGTGACGGCGGCGCAGAGGGAGGAGGGGTGACGGGGGAGGACTGGCATGGGGGTTGAGGGGGAGATCCAGGGAGTGTGTGAGTGTGAGTGGATCGGATAGAGGAGAGTGGGGGTGGGAGATGGAATGGCTTAGCAATAGAGCGCTATAGAGAAAGGCGCTACTGCTAAACTACATAGCAGTAGCGCCTTTCACAAAGAATGCGCTACTGCTATGTGTCAGCATGTAAAAATAGACATCAAAAATACATTGATCATCAACGATCTTTTTGTGTACAATCTGATTTGTCAATATGAGTCCTCATCGGTTTAGGAACCGGTGAAGACTCATATTGTGGCCACAAATTCTACACATAGAGTTCAATGAAGACCAAGTGGTTGTGAAAGTTTGAGAAGTAACATATTCAAGGTGGTAGAAACTCTCTTCACGGAGCAAAGTGGGACTAAATTTTTGTAGTAAACTTAGCAGTAGCGCTTATTGGTGAAATGCGCTGCTGCTATGATCCGTAGCAGTAGCGCTCTTCGTGCTAACGCGCTGCTGCTAGAACTAGCCTCGCGGCGGCGTTGTGGGAATTATAGCAGTAGCACATCTTAGAGTGGGGTGCGCTACTACTATATTTATTTCAGCAGTGAGTTTTGTTTGCGCATGCTACTGCTACATAGCAGCAGCACCTTATTTTAAAGCGCGCTGCTGGTAAGATTCTGTGTATAGGCTTTTCCCTAGTAGTGACGGTGGCCCGGACCAGTATAAATCTTGTGTATCTCGTTCTTTGGGTTCGTCTTGCTAGGTCGTGAGATCGTGTCGAGTGCGAGCTAGAGGGGGGAGAGATCTTTGTGTGCACCCAAGCGTTCGAACCTCAAGGGTTTTGCTGAAACCCGAAATCCAACAGTTCCCGGCATCTTCATCTTGAGGTAGGCATAGTGCGGCACCGCCATGAATTTGGCTAGAGCTGGCCGCCCTAGGAGCTCGTGGTAAGGGATCTCTAGGTCAACCACCTCAAACCAAAATGGCTCTCGGTGGAAGTTGCGTTTGTCCCCGAGGATGGCATCTATCTTGATCTTGTCGATTGGTGAGCAGGAAAGGCCAGGTACAATGCCATGCAAAACAGTCCGACTAGGCTGGAGCTGTCTTTCTTTGATGTGCAGTTTCTCCATGGTGTCACGATAGAGGATGTTGATGCTGCTACCACCATCTATCAAGACTCGAGAGAAGCAAGCAGCTCGCCTATCTGTTGAAAAGGTGGCATACAACACCAAGGCATAGGAACCCGGAGAAGGCATCACCTCCGAGTGGTCAGCTCGGCTCCAGCTGATGGGCTTCTCGGACCAGTGCGTGAATTCTTGGGCTCCTGAAGTGACGGCATTCACCTCATGTTGTTGTTGACGCCGACTGTGCCTGTCGTCAGCCACGCTATTGAAGGCGACGTAGGCTCCGTGTTCTTCGGGGTACTCATCTTGGACGGCGGCAATGGGGCGGGCCGGCTGTTGCTGAGGAGGTGGTGCCGGCTGGCCAGCAGGCGGAGGAGCCACCAGCCGCCCTTCTGACACTTGGGGCCGGCCTGACCCTCTGGCTGCTGATCTTTGACTGTTGCCACTTGCCGGCTGGTGGAAGCCGGCTGCGTGGCCTTGCGCCTATTGTCGTTCTGTTGTTATCGCCGACTATTATCACCAGCCGGCGTCTGATGAGCCGGAGGGAGAACTTTCCCAGACGCGTCCACTCGGAGCTCCAACTTCATGGAGGTGTTGACAGTGGCGTACTTGTCTGCTATGATCAGCAGTTCATCGAGTGTAGCCGGCTCGTCATAGAGGAGTCGATGTTTGAGTAGGGTGCCCTCTCAGCACCTGGCGGTGAAGTATTCTATGGACTGTACCTCGTGCACCCCACCGCAAGAGTTGCGTAGTTCAGCCCACTGCGTCAAGTAGTCATGGGTGGACTTGGGGGGGGGGGGCCTTGGACGCACAGGGAGAGATGGCGAGGCTTGGGCGGCCGCTTGTAGGTGCTAGTGAAGTTGCGGATGAAGACTTCAGTGAAGTCCACCCAGCCATTGACGCTACAGGGCTTGAGACTGTTCAACCATGTCCGGGCTTTGCCCTGGAGCATGAGGGGAACATACTTCACGGCAACACACTTGTTGTCGTTGGCTATGCTGACAGCGGTAGAGTAGTCAACCAGCCAATCTCCCGGCTACACGAAACCGTTGTACTTGGGAATGTCTCAAGGGAGCGAGAACCCTTTGGGGAAGGGCTCGTCGCAAATGCGGGGCCGAAACAAGGCAGGCCGATTGCATCTTCCTCTTCAAGCGCTAGGGATTGACCCAAGCGGTCGATCCGGTGGCAGGCGTCGTTTTCCCCGATTCCGTCACGGTGGCCTAGCCAGTCACCGAGAGTTGGGTGATCAACGACCAGTCGGGAGACATGCCTCTCCCTGAGCTGAGGAGGCGGTCGATCACCCCGCTGCTCGATTGCCCGAGGGTGGCCATCTTGGTCGCACTCGATGGTGATGCGTGTCCGGTTGCGGCTAGCAGCCGGCTCTGGGTCTCTTCGGTCGTGGGCGCCGCCTGTCGGCGTCCGGGAGGTCGCGTTGTGCTCTCGGCGCGCGCGGGGGGGGGGAGGTTCTCTGCCTGCAGACTGGGTTCCACCACGCGGTGGCCGACTTTTTGCTGCATGGCAGCCGTGTTGAGGAGCTGCTAAACATGTTCCATCATGCAGCATCGCTCGTCACCCTCCAGGTGATCTAGTTCATCTGCTGCCGCCTGGGCAACATGCAGATTCTCCAAAGGCATGGCATAAACAGGACGGTTAACCCCTAGAATGGTAGAGATGGCCACGCCCTATTGCCAAATGGTGCCCATCCGGCTGGGCTCGCCAGCAGCCGGCGTTCCGCATATGGCGCGATCGATCTCGCGCTGGTAGGCCTTGGTGAGGCGTCTCATGGTAGCCAACTTTCTGGCACTCTTGACGAGTGCGACGCGGCAGGCCTCCAGCGTCTCACCATTAGCGTCTACCGCGATGGGCGCGGACAGGTCCCGCATTGCCGCATGCAACGGGTCCTGGCCGTCCCCACCAGAAGCTCCATCATGACTGATGACCAGCACCTCTGTGGCGGTGCTAGTGCTGGCGTTGCTAATTGCAGGAGGGAGCGGATCATCGAAGATCACCACATTGGCGGGGAAGGAATCGGGGGACGCCACGTCGAAGTCGACGAGCATTGGGTCGGTAGAGACAACAGACTCTTTGTCGAAGGTAGGCTTGATACGTCTCCAACGTATCTATAATTTTTTATTGCTCCATGCTATATTATCTACTCTTTTGGACTATATTGGGCTTTATTTTCCACTTTTATATTATTTTTGGGACTAACCTATTAACCGGAGGCCCAGCCCAGAATTGTTGTTTGTTGCCTATTTCAGTGTTTCGGATAAACAGAATATCAAATAGAGTCCAAACGGAATAAAATCTTCGGAAACGTGATTTTCTCACCGAACGTGATCTAGGAGACTTGGACCCTACTACAAGGGATCAAAGAGGTGGTCACGAGGGTGGGGGCGTGCCTCCCCCCCTAGGGCGCTCCCCCTGCCTCATGGGCCCCTCGGTGCTCCACCGACGTACTCCTTCCTCCTATATATACACACGTACCCCCAAACGATCAGAACAGGAGCCAAAAACCTAATTCCACCACCGCAACTTTCTGTATCCACGAGATCCCATCTTGGGGCCTGTTTCGGAGCTCCGCCGGAAGAGGGCCGTCATCACGGAGGGCTTCTACATCATCCTAGCCCCTCCGATGATGTGTGAGTAGTTTACCTCAGACCTTCGGGTCCATAGTTAGTAGCTAGATGGCTTCTTCTCTCTCTTTTAATCTCAATACAAAGTTCTCCCCTCTCTTGTGGAGATCTATTCGATGTAATCTTCTTTTTGCGGTGTGTTTGTTGAGACCGATGAATTGTGGGTTTATGATCAAGTCTATCTATGAATAATATTTGAATCTTCTCTGAATTCTTTTCTGCATGATTGGTTATCTTTGCAAGTCTCTTCGAATTATTCGTTTGGTTTGGCCAACTAGATTGGTAGTTCTTGCCATGGGAGAAGTGCTTAGCTTTGGGTTCGATCTTGCGGTGTCCTTACCAAGTGACAGAAGGGGAAGCAAGGCACGTATTGTATCATTGCCATCGAGGATAACAAGATGGGGTTTATTTCATATTGCATGAATTTATCTCTCTACATCATGTCATATTGCTTAAAGCGTTACTCTATTTTCAACTTAATACTCTAGATGCATGCTAGATAGCGGTCGATGAGTGGAGTAATAGTAGTAGATGCAGAATCGTTTCGATCTACTTGTCACAGACATTATGCCTATATACTTGATCATGCCTAGATATTCTCATAATTATGCACAATTCTATCAATTGCTCAACACTAATTAGTTCACCCACCGTAGAATACTTATGCTCCTGAGAGAAGCCACTAGTGAAACCTATGGCCCCCGGGTCTATTCTCATCATATCAATCTCCATCACTTTTAATTTCTTTTGCTATTTACTTTGCCTTTACCTTTTACTTTGCATCTTTATATCGAAAATACCAAAAATATTATATCTATCAGATCTCACTCTCGTAAGTGACCGTGAAGGGCTTGACAACCCCTAATCGCGTTGGTTGCGAGTAGCTATCGCTTTGTGCAGGTACGAGGGACTTGAGCGTGGGCTCCTACTGGATTGATACCTTGGTTCTCAAAAACTAAGGGAAATACTTATGCTACTCTGTTGCATCATCCCTTCCTCTTTGGGGAAAACCAACGCAAGCTCAAGATGTAGCAAGAAGGATTTCGGGCGCCATTGCCGGGGAGTCTACGCAAAAAGTCAATATACCAAGTACCCATCACAATCCCTATCTCTCGCATTACATTATTTGCCATTTCGCCTCTCGTTTTCCTCTCCCCCCAATTCACCCTTGTCGTTTTATTCGCCCTCTCTCTCTATCCTCCCTCTCTGTTTGCCTCTTTTGTCCGCTTGCTTTTTGTTTGCTCGTGTGTTAGATTTCTTGTTTGTCTCAATGGCTCAAGATACTACCAAATTATGTGACTTCACCAATACCAATAATAATGATTTCCTTAGCACTCCGATTGCTCCTCTTACCGATGCTGAATCTTGTGAAATTAATACTGCTTTGTTGAATCTTGTTATGAAAGATCAATTCGCCGGCCTTCCTAGCGAAGATGCCGCTACTCATCTGAATAGCTTCGTTGATTTATTGATATGCAAAAGAAAAAAGATGTCAATAATGATGTCGTTAAATTGAAGCTATTTCCTTTTTCTCTTAGAGATCATGCTAAAGCTTGGTTTTCGTCTTTGCCTAAGAATAGTATTGATTCATGGGACAAATGCAAAGATGCTTTTATCTCTAAGTATTTTCCTCCCGCTAAGATCATCTCTCTTAGAAACGATATTATGAACTTTAAACAACTTGATCATGAACATGTTGCACAAGCTTGGGAGAGAATGAAATTAACATACGTAATTTCCCTACTCTTGGTTTGAATTTGTGGATGATTATACAGAATTTTTTTGCCGGATTGAATTTTGCTTCTAGAAATCTTTTAGATTCGGCCGCGGGAGGCACTTTTATGGAAATCACTTTAGGAGAAGCTACTAAACTCCTAGATAATATTATGGTTAATTATTCTCAATGGCACACTGAAAGATCATCTAATAAAAAAGTGCATGTGATAGAAGAAATCAATGTGTTGAGTGGAAAGATGGATGAACTTATGAAATTATTTGCTACTAAGAGTGTTTCTTCTGATCCTAATGATATGCCTTTGTCTACTTTGATTGAGAATAACAATGAATCTATGGATGTGAATTTTGTTGGTTGGAATAATTTTGGTAACAAAGCTTATAGAGGGAATTTTAATCCTAGGCCATATACTAGTAATCCTTCTAATAATTATGGGAATTCCTACAACAACTCTTATGGAAATTATAATAAGATACCCTCTGATTTTGAATCTAATATTAAAGAATTTATTTCTTCGCAAAAGAATTTTAATGCTATGATTGAAGAAAAATTGCTTAAGATTAATGATTTGGCTAGGAACGTTGATAGAATTGCTCTTTGATTGATTGTATTTCCTTGTTGCAATCCGTGCTAAATTCTCCACATGCTTATAGTCGAAATAAAGCCTTCACCGAACATATTGTTGATGCCTTGATGCAATCTTATGAAGAAAAACTTGAGTTGAAAGTTTCTATCCCTAGAATACTTTATGATGAGTGGGAACCAACTATTAAAATTAAAATTAAAGATTATGAGTTTTATGGTTTGTGTGATTTGGGTGCTAGTGTCTCTACTATTCCCAAGACTTTGTGTGATTTACTAGATTTCCGTAATTTTGATGATTGCTCTCTAAACTTGCACCTTGCGGATTCCACTATTAAGAAACCTATGGGAAGAATTAATGATGTTCTTATTGTTGCAAATAGGAATTATGTGCCCGTAGATTTCATTGTTCTTGATATAGATTGCAATCCTTCTTGCCCTATTATTCTTGGTAGACCTTTCCTTAGAACGGTTGGTGCAATTATTGATATGAAGCAAGGGAATATTAGATTTCAATTTCCATTAAAAAAGGGCGTGGAACACTTTCCAAGAACGAAAATAAAATTACCATACGAAACTATCATGAGAGCCACTTATGGATTGCCTACCAAAGATGGCAATACCTAGATCTATCCTTGCTTATTATGCCTAGCTAGGGGCGTTAAACAATAGCGCTTGTTGGGAGGCAACCCAATTTTATTTTTATTCCTTGCTATTTGATCCTGTTTAGTAATATATAAATTATTTAGCCTCTGTTTAGATTGTGTTTTTTGTGTTTAATTAGTGTTTGTGCCAAGTAGAACCGTTGGGAAGACTTGGGGAAAGTCTTGTTGAACTTGTTGTAAAAAACAGAAACTTTAGCGCTCACGAGAACTGCTTCCATTTTTATTTGAACAGTTATATTTAATTAATTCGTTTTGCAGATAATTAATAGATAAATTCCTCACGTCCAGCAATTTATTTTAGAATTTTTGGGGTTCCAGATCTTGCACTAGCTACAGATTACTACAGACTATTCTGTTTTTGACAGATTCTGTTTTTCGTGTGTTGTTTGCTTATTTTGAAGAATCTATGGCTAGTAAAATAGTTTATAATTCATAGAGAAGTTGGAATACAGTAGGTTTAACACCAATATAAATAAAGAATGAGTTCATTACAGTACCTTGAAGTGGTCTTTTGTTTTCTTTCGCTAACGGAGCTCACGAGTTTTCTATTTTGAGTTTTGTGTTGTGAAGTTTTAAAGTTTTGGGTGAATTATTTTGATGGATCATGGAACAAGGAGTGGCAAGAGCCTAAGCTTGGGCTTGCCCATGGCACCCCCAAGATAATCCAAGGACACCAAAAAGTTAAAGCTTGGGGATGCCCCGGAAGGCATCCCCGCTTTTCGTCCACTTCCATCGGTAATTTACTTGGAGCTATATTTTTATTCACCAACATGATATGTGTTTTGCTTGGAGCGTCTTGTATTATTTGTGTCTTTGTTTGCTAATATACCACAATCATCCTTGCTGTACACACCTTTTGAGAGAGCCATACATGAATTAAAATTTGATAGGATACTCTATGTGCTTCACTTATATCTTTTGAGCTAGATAATTTTGCTCTATGTGCTTCACTTATATCTTTTGAGCTAGATAATTTTGCTCTATGTGCTTCACTTATATCTTTTGAGCTAGATAATTTTGCTCTATGTGCTTCACTTAGATCTTTTAGAGCACGGTGGTGGATTTGTTTTAAAGAAACTATTGATCTCTCTTTGACTAGATAATTTTGCTCTATGTGCTTCACTTATATCTTTTGAGCTAGATAATTTTGCTCTATGTGCTTCACTTATATCTTTTGAGCTAGATAATTTTGCTCTATGTGCTTCACTTAGATCTTTTAGAGCACGGTGGTGGATTTGTTTTAAAGAAACTATTGATCTCTCATGCTTCACTTAAATTAATTTGAGAGTCTCTTAATAGCATGGTAATTTGCCTAATAATAATATGCTTGGTATTCTAGATTTGTGAAACTTTCTTTTGAGTGTGTTGAATACTAAGAAAAGATTGAAGCATGATAATTGTTTTGAGATATGGAGGTGATAATATTAAAGTCATGCTAGTTGAGTAGTTGTGAATTTAAAGAATACTTGTGTTGAAGTTTGTGATTCCCGTAGCATGCATGTATGGTGAACCGTTATGTGATGAAGTCAGAGCATGATTTATTTATTGATTGTCTTCCTTATGAGTGGCGGTCGGGGACGAGCGATAGTCTTTTCCTACCAATCTATCCCCCTAGGAGCATGCGCGTAATATTTTGCTTTGATAACTTCTAAATTTTTGCAATAAGTATATGAGTTCTTTATGACTAATGTTGAGTCCATGGATTATACGCACTCCCACGCTTCCACCCTTTCTGGTCTCTCTAATACCGCGCAACTTTCGCCGGTATCATACACCTACCATGTACCTTCCTCAAAACAGCCACCATACCTACCTATTATGGCATTTCCATAGCCATTCCGAGATATATTGCCATGCAACTTTCCACCATCTAGTTCATCATGACACATCCATCATTGTCATATTGCTTAGCATGATCATGAAGTTGACATAGTATTTGTGGCAAAGCCACCGTTCATAATTCTTTCATACTTGTCACTCGTGATTCATTGCATATCCCAGTACACCGCCGGAGGCATTCATATAGAGTCATACCTTGTTTTAGTATCGAGTTGTAATCATTGAGTTGTAAATAAATAGAAGTGTGATGATCATCATTCAATAGAGCATTGTCCCAAAAAAAAGAGAAAGGCCAAAGAAAAAAAAGAATGCCCAAAAAAAGGGGGCAATGCTACTATCTTTTTTTCCACACTTGTGCCTCAAAGTAGCACCATGTTCTTCATATAGCAAGTCTCATATTTTGTGCTTCAAAGTAGCACCTTGTTCTTCATATAGAGAGTCTCATATGTTGTCACTTCCATATACGAGTGGGAATTTTACGTTATAGAACTTGGCTTGTATATTCCAATGATGGGCTTCCTCAAATTGCCCTAGGTCTTCGTGAGCAAGCAAGTTGGATGCACACCCACTAGTTTCTTTTGTTGAGCTTTCATACATTTATAGCTCTAGTGCATCCGTTGCATGGCAATCCCTACTCACTCACATTGATATCTATTGATGGGCATCTCCATAGCCCATTGGTACGCCTAGTTGATGTGAGACTATCTTCTCCCTTTTTTTGTCTTCTCCACAACCACCATTCTATTCCACCTATAGTGCTATATCCATGGCTCACGCTCATGTATTGCGTGAAGATTGAAAAAGTTTTGAAAAAGTTAGAGTATGAAACAATTGCTTGGCTTGTCATCGGGGTTGTGCATGATTTAAATACTTTGCGTGGGGAAGATGGAGCATAGCCAGACTATATGATTTTGTAGGGATAACTTTCTTTGGCCATGTTATTTTGAGAAGACATAATTGCTTTGTTAGTATGCTTGAAGTATTATTATTTTCTATGTCAATATAAACTTTTGTCTTGAATCTTTCTAATCGGAATATTCATACCACAATTTAGAAGATTTGCATTGAAATTATGCCAAGTAGCACTCCGCATCAAAAGTTCTCTTTTTATCATTTACCTACTCAAGGACGAGCAGGAATTAAGCTTGGGGATGCCTGATACGTCTCCAACGTATCTATAATTTTTGATTGCTCCATGTTATATTATCTACTATTTTGGACTATATTGGGCTTTATTTTCCACTTTTATATTATTTTTGGGACTAACCTATTAACCGGAGCCCAACCCAGAATTGTTGTTTTTTGCCTATTTCAGTGTTTCGGATAAACAGAACATCAAACGGAGTCCAAACGGAATAAAATCTTCGGAAACGTGATTTTCTCACCGAACGTGATCCAGGAGACTTGGACCCTACTGCAAGGGATCAAAGAGGTGGTCGCGAGGGTGGGGGCACGCCTCCCCCATAGGGCGCGCCCCCCTACCTCGTGGGCCCCTCGGTGCTCCACCGACGTACTCCTTCCTCCTATATATACACACTTACCCCCGAACGATTAGAACAGGAGCCAAAAACCTAATTCCACCGCCGCAACTTTCTGTATCCACGAGATCCCATCTTGGGGCCTGTTCCGGAGCTCCGCCAGAAGAGGGCCATCATCACGGAGGGCTTCTACATCATCCTAGCCCCTCCGATGAAGTGTGAGTAGTTTACCACAGACCTTCGGGTCCATAGTTAGTACCTAGATGGCTTCTTCTCTCTCTCTTTGAATCTCAATACAAAGTTCTCCCCCTCTCTTGTGGAGATCTATTCGATGTAATCTTCTTTTTGCGGTGTGTTTGTTGAGACCGATGAATTGTGGGTTTATGATCAAGTCTATCTATGAATAATATTTGAATCTTCTCTAGATTCTTTTATGCATGATTGGTTATCTTTGCAAGTCTCTTCGAATTATCCGATTGGTTGGGCCAACTAGATTGGTAGTTCTTGCCATGGGAGAAGTGATTAGCTTTGGGTTCGATCTTGCGGTGTCCTTACCCAGTGACAGAAGGGGCAGCAAGGCACGTATTGTATCGTTGCCATCGAGGATAACAAGATGGGGTTTATTTGATATTGCATGAATTTATCTCTCTACATCATGTCATCTTGCTTAAAGCGTTACTCTGTTTTTAACTTAATACTCTAGATGCATGCTGGATAGCAGTCGATGAGTGGAGTAATAGTAGTAGATGCAGAATCGTTTCGATCTACTTGTCACGGACGTGATGCCTATATACATGATCATGCCTAGATATTCTCATAATTATGCACAATTCTATCAATTGCTCAACAGTAATTTGTTCACCCACCGTAGAATACTTATGCTCCTGAGAGAAGCCACTAGTGAAACCTATGGCCCCCGGGTCTATTCTCATCATATCAATCTCCATCACTTTTAATTTCTTTTGCTATTTACTTTGCCTTTACCTTTTACTTTGCATCTTTATATCGAAAATACCAAAAATATTATATTATCAGATCTCACTCTCGTAAGTGACCGTGAAGGGCTTGACAACCCCTAATCGCGTTGGTTGCGAGTAGCTATCGCTTTGTGCAGGTACGAGGGACTTGAGCGTGGGCTCCTACTGGATTGATACCTTGGTTCTCAAAAACTGAGGGAAATACTTACGCTACTCTGCTGCATCATCCCTTCCTCTTCGGGGAAAACCAACGCAAGCTCAATACGTAGCAAGGCTCGTTGGCGATGTCGATCTTGCCAAGGAGGTCGATGAGGCAGCTTTCGGAGCGAGATGCTCCCTCGTCATGCGCCGGCTCGTCAGAGAGACAGATCTGACCGACGAGGTCAGCAAGAGCGCTTGCGCAGTGTGTCGACGCAGACGCCATCCGGCGTGCTGGGCTAACTGCGTTCGCTGGGAAGGAAGAGGGTTCCCGTCCAAAACATGTTTCCAGAGGATGGTGCACCTGGCCCCATGGTGGGCGCCAAATGTCGGGGTTGTGGAGATACATATGCCAAAGGATGGCTTATCATGGAGAGGGCCAAGAGAACGTCGCCGGGCTCTAGAGGAGGGAGTGAGCGAGAAGGCCTAAGCCGGTGAATCTTACCTAGGTTCGGGGCTCTCCTAGGAGATAACACTCCTAGTCCTGCTCTGCGGGGTCTCCGCATGATCACTATCTCAGTAAGGTACTACAAGGTTTCTCCTTGAGCTGTTTGGCTAGAGGAGGAAGATGGGCAAGGCTAGCCTCTCTTCCCCCCTCTATATTTGTGTGTGAATCTACTAAGGTTCTGAACCCTTTGCATGGGTGTCCCGGGGGGTTTATATAGGCCTACCCCCAGGGGTACAATGGTAATCTGGCAGGGCGCGGGACCCGGCTGTCAGTGTCTCTAGTCGCCGGCTTCTCCGCCAGCTGTTGGGGCCCGCCGGTTGTCTTGTACTTGGCCGACAGGCCGCGCCCGCCACTCGTGGGTCCTGTCTGGCTACTTAGCACTGTAGTCGTCCCACTAATGATGCATGCTTCGTCGGGGGAGCGTAGCTACAGTCCCGCCACCTGGCGGGCGTTCACTTTAGCCACATCCTGTCTTATCTGGTTAATCACGCACAGACTCCAAGGGAGGGGGACGACCACCTGCTGGGATTCGGCCAACCCCATGCCGACTGATCAGGGCCTGCCGTCTTCCAGCATCTCGTGGACAGGTAGGGCCCGCCGCCTGTGGGCCGTACCGACAGCCCTTCATGGGAGCATGGCTATCTCTGCCATGATTATGTCACGGGCGGTGTGGCAACAGTGCGGCGCCGGGCGAGGGATGTCTGCCTGCTTCGCTGCATTGTAGCCACGTTCATCCCTGGGTTCGGGGGTGGCAGGCAGTTCTGTAGCCACGCCCTGTCTCGTCGTTGCAATGAGGTTCTAACTTCGAGGGAATGAGGGGCCGCCTGCTGGGAGTTGGCCCTCCTCGTTGTCGCCTTCTAGAAGCCAGCCGCTGGGACCAGCTGGCCCCAAGAAGGCGGTCCTTTGTCTTTGATGCTTGAGGGGCGCAACCGGCCCTGATGTCTTGAAATACCATGGGGGCTGATGAGGCTAACTGCGGTCATTTACTCCGACAGGAATCCGCTAAATGTAAATTCAAAGAATAATCATCAAATTTGTGAAAACCTAGCACATCACATAAAGTTTTTGGAATCGTGGAAACACTAGCACCCAAATCACACAAAGCATGGCACTCATAATCTTTAATCTTAATCTTAATAGTAGGTTCCCACTCATCATAAAGCTTTCTAGGGATAGAAACTTCCACCTCAAGTTTCTCTTCAAAAGATTTCTTCACAACATCAACGATATGTTTAGTAAAAGCTTTATTTTGATTACAAGCATAAGGTGAATTTAACATGGATTGCAACAAGGAAATACAATCTATCAAAGAACAATTATAAAATTAAAATCCTTGAAATCCAAAAGAGTGGGTTCATCGCTACTTAAAGTTTTGACCTCTCCAATCCCACTTTTATAAAAAAATCATTAAGATCTTTAAACTCCAAATTATTGGGATGCCTTCTAGCTAAAGTTGAATCATCTCCAGTCCCATCGTTAACAAGATTTATACGAGAAAACAAATATTTAATAGGAGTCACACCAATCACTTTAAGATCTTCATCATAATTTTTGCAAGAACTAGAAGAACACGCTTTTACAAACCAATCTCTCTTAGCATGTATCCTAGTGGTTCTTTCTCTACATTCATCCATAGAAATTTTAATAGTCTTTCGAGATTCATTAATATCAATCTTGGTGGCACAAATGTAATCTTCAAAGAATCAATCTCAAGAGAAATTCTATCAACGTTCCTAGCCCAGTCATCAATCCTAAGCGATTTTTCTTCAACCATAGCATTGAATTTCTTTTGAGAATTAATGAAATATTTAATATTGTTCTCAAGATCAAAGGGTATTTTATTATAATTTCCATAAGAATTGTTGTAGGAATTACCATAAATATTATAGGAATTACTAGGAAACGGCCTAGGGTTGAAATTACCTCTATATGCATTATTACCAAAATTGTTCCTACCAACAAAACTCACGTCCATAGACTCATTATTGTTCTCCATAAAAATGGACAAAGACATATAATTATGATTAATAGGGGCACTCTTACTAGAAATTAATTTCATAAGTTCATCCATCTTTCCACTCAAAGTATTAATTTCTTCAGTCGCATGCACTTTTTTTACTAGTAGAAGATCTTTCGGTATGCCATTGAGAGTAATTAGCCATAATATTATCTAGGAATTTAGTAGCTCATCCTAATGTAATTTCCATAAATGTACCTTCCGCGATAGAATTTAAAAGATTTCTAGATGCAAAATTCAATCCAGATTCCGGCATAAAAATTTTGTATGATCATCCATAAACTTAAACCATGAGTAGGGCAATTTCTTATCATCAATTTCATCCTCTCCCAAGATTGTGCAAGATGTTCATCATCAAGTCACTTAAAATTCATTATGTCGTTCCTAAGGGAGATGATCTTAGCGGAAGGAAAATACTTGGAAATAAAAGCATCTTTACACTTATTCCACGAATCAATACTATTTTTAGGCAAAGATCAAAACTAAGTTTTGGCACGATCTTGTAGTGGGAACGAAAATAGCTTCAATTTAACAATATCATTATCCACATATTTTTCTTTTGCATATCACACAATTCAATGAAAGTATTTAGATGGGATGAGACATCTTCACTAGGAAGGCCGGAAAATTGTTCTTTCATAATGAGATTCAACAAAGCGGTATTAATTTCATAAGATTCCGCACTTGTGGTGGGAGCAATCGGAGTACTAATAAAATCATTATTATTAGTGTTGGAAAAGTCACACAACTTGGTATGAAAGCAATCTAGCACACAAGCAAACAAAAAGCAAATGAAAAGACGAATGAAAAAAGGGTGAATGAAAATGCAAATATTTTTGTATTTTTCTGAAAATGTTTCAGAAGTGCGGGAGAGGAAAACGAGAGGCAAATGGCAAATAATGTAAGTGCAAGAGATGAAAGTTTATGATGGGTACTTTGTAGTCTTGATGTAGAACCTCCCCGGCAATGGCGCCAGAAATTATTCCTGCTACTTGAGCTTGTGTTGATTTTTCCCCTGAAGAGGAAAGGCTGATGCAGCAAAGTATAGATAAGTATTTCCCTCAGTTAATAAGCAAGGTATCAACCCAATAGGAGGCACAAGCAACTCTACAATCTATGCACCTGCACAAACTAACAAACACTTGCACACAACATGGAAAAGGGGTTGTCAATCCCTTCACGACCATGAACAAGAGTGGGATCTGATAGAGATAGGTATAAAAGATATATAAAAGAGCAAACTAAATTAAATATAAATAAATTGCAGCAAGGTATTTTTGGGTTTTTGGTTTATATATCGGAAAATATATGATGTAAATAGACCCGGGGCCATATGTTTCACTAGAGGCTTCTCTCTTGAAAGAAAACATACGGTGGGTAAACAAATTACTGTCGAGTAATTGATCGAAAAGAGAAAAGTTATGACGATATATAAGGCAATGATCATGAATATAGGCATCATGTCCGTGTCAAGTAGACCGAGGCGACTCTGCATCTACTACTATTACTCCACACATAGACCGCTATCCAGCATGCATCTAGAGTATTAAGTTCATAAGAACGGAGTAACGCCTTAAGTAAGATGACATGATGTAGAGGGATAAACTCAAGCAATATGATGAAAACCCCATCTTTTTATCCTTGCTGGCAACAATACAATACATGCCTCTCTAACCCTACTATGTCACTGGGTGAGGACACCGCAAGATTGAACCCAAAACTAAGCACCTCTCCCATTGCAAGAAAAACCAATCTTGTTTGCCAACCAAACCGATAATTCTAAGAGAAATACAAAGATATTTGATCAAGCATAAAGGAGTGCAGAGAAGACTCAAATAATATTCATAGATAATCTGATCATAGATCCACAATTCATCGGATCTCGACAAACACACCGCAAAAGAATATTACATCGGCTAGAACTCCAAGAACATTGAGGAGAACATTGCATTGAAGATCAAAGATAGAGAAGAAGCCAACTAGCTACTAGCTATGGACCCTTAAGTCTATGGTAAACTACTCACGCTTCATCAGAAGGGTAGCAAGGTTGATGTAGAGGCCCTCGAGATCGAATCCCCCTCAGTAGGGTGCAGGAAAAGGTCCCAAGATCGGAATTCACGGGAACAAAGGTTTGCGGCGACGGAAAAGTATTTTGGTGGATTCCTCTGATGTTGGGGGAATATTTGTCCAGTTGGCCAGTGGGCCGCATGGCTGGGTGGCTGCTGGGCCGGCTGGCCAGCGCGTGCGTGCGTGTTTTTTTACAGAATAAAAACTACAACAGAGCAAAAATAAAAATAAAACAAAAAATTACATAGGCATATTATATACCAAATGTTCAGAAAAATACCATGAATAAGATGAACTATTTTTCAAGTTCAACTAAATTCTATAAAAATTCATAAAAGTCAAACGGTGCTACTATTGCATTTAAAATCAATAAAAATCATTTTTAAAATAGAAAAAATGATTTCAAATGTGTTTTCTCCTAATTTTCTATTGAAGTGAATCATTTTACCCTTATTTCCATTTATTTATTTTTAGGAGAAAATATTTTGAAAAGAAACTCAAATAACTCCCAGTTGGATTTAAATTTGGAATTTCAAACAACTTCGAATGGAAAATGGGTTTCAAATAACTTCAAAGTGACTTCCATTTTATTTCTTTGAAACTTCCAACTCTCTTTCTTCAAATATGAAGAAGTCATTTTATCTTCCCTCATGAACTCATTGAGCTGCTTAAAGTTTCTAAATTTAAAATATTACAAAATTGAATTCAAATCATTTTGAAACCCCTTTTCATTTCTTTAAATGGAAGAAGTCATATCATCTTCACTCTAGGGTTTTGTGGTGAAATTAATTTGAATTCAGGAAGATCGAAATGCAAGATGCAAAGTTTTGGGAAAGTCCTTTTATTCCCTCTCATTCAACTTTCAAAAAGTTTTCAATTTCCAATCATTTTCACACAATCAATCACACAACAATCAAACAAACAATCATAATAATTTATTTAATATATCATTCCAAAATTTAGAATTTTGGGATGTTACAAGCTACCACCCTTAAAATGAATCTCATCCTCGAGATTCGGAGAGGCTAGAAAGAAGGTTAGGTTTGGGGGGTCTCCTTGAAAATCCGGTCATCAACACATGGTATGGGGTGCTACCACCCTTAGAAGCACGGTCACGGTTCCAACAAAACTCATGTACTCCATCCTTTGCGTTGGCGGTGTCGGTCTTCTCATATTCTCCGAGATAACTCCTTCACTTTTGCTCTTCTGGTAAGGGCATGGCCTTTTCCTCAAAATTAGGAGTCCTTGCATCAAAATAGGATCCTTCTGAGACTTGACAGGTCTGGCGCCAATGCTAAACAACTATCGAAAATCTCATGGTGGTAGACAATTACTGGTTCTCCTGCACGAAATTGGTCTGGGTTGAATCTCACCGTAGAACCTACGATCGGCAACGATTGCTTGTAAAGGGTTCCATCGTCCTACCATTCTATGGTTGTATGGCTTATCGCGTCGACACTCTTCAAAGGATTTCAAGTCTCTCTGATTTTCTATCAACATATGATAGCTCATGATAGAAGTCTTCGGTATGGGGCCCAATCCATCCCGTACTTGAATCATTACCACATACGCAGATAGTGAATCACGTATTCTAACACTTGGGCATCCTCACAAGCATTGCAGAACTTCTCTTCTCCATGATCTGGGTTCGGATAAATCCATTTGTTCTGCAAGCAAAACAAAATCTCTATCGCTTCTTCACAACTCTCAGGTTTTACGTAACCTCCTATGAAATGTATGATGAAGAAATCATAGCTTCTTTCAGAATTATTTTCTTCAACAAGATTGTGCTTGTTTCCTTATCAAATCCTGGGTCCTGTGGGTTATGGCCCACTTCAACACTTGTATATCTGTAACTCATCCTTGGAGTTACTATTGCTCCATATTCCAACATTACATCTCCTCTAAATCCTTCATTACTTCATACTCTTGGGGTAATCATCATAACTAAAACAAAACTCCAACTCATTTGTCCAAACTCCAACTTTATATGGAACAACATTTTCGTTTCCATCGGTCAATTGTTCACACAGACAAGTATCGCCAAAAACAAATGCACTGGTTCATCCATAATTCATATTCTCTTCGTATCAAATCCCTTATTACATCCTTAACCACTACTCAAAACTCAAATTTCAAAAGTACTCTATTACAAAAGCTGCCATCCACATAGTTTGGTATGGTCAAGCATTACTTCCATCTTTATTCATTTGCCCTTCTTGAAGATGTTTTAGTCCCACCGGAATTGTGCGATGTGATCCTTGAAATCATCGACCTTTTGCTTCATCATGGTGGCCATGAGCTTCATCTCCATCATCTCTGCATGGACCACTCTCAGGTATTCCTGAGTGTGAAGGAGTCTTGCTTCTAGTATTTCTCCAATCTGACGTATGGCTTCCATAGCAGCTTCATGAACAGAGTCAAAGAATGTTGCTCGTGGTACTCGAGAAATGAAAAAGTATTGACCCATAGTCTTTGGGAAAACTCCCTTCACATGGTGGAGGTGTACCTCCACATACCAAAGTTCAACTCCCTTCTCCATGAAAGGATAACCCTTGTAGACTGCATCTCCTTCAAGATGAATATGCTTCATCATGTCCTTCAGGATTTTTGGGTAATCCTGATGACTAGTCAGGGTCATGATCATTTCCGGGCCCTTCAGAAAAGACTCGTAAAGGGTTGTCATCTGCAGGTATAAGATAGAAGGGGTACTCAGGATATTGTATGTATTTCCTGGGTGAAATGTGGTTATTTTTCGAGGAAAGGTTTGGGGTCAGCTTTCCATGGGTTCAAGGTTTAAGTCTGGGTGACATAGTGAGAGAGGCACCCACAATCAACAAACAACTCATAACATTTCATATGAGATTCCAAACACCTCAACTTTTATTGCTTTACAAACTATTACAATTTCTATTTCATAACTCAACTCAACATCCCCAACGAAAATACAAGTGTGTTCCAACTTTATTACATGCTTTATTCCAATATCAAGATCTCAACTACTCTGCTCAAGCTCTCCTCGGGTCTGAACATTCTCTGGCAAAATGTCCTACTCCTTTGCAGCATAAACAAATGACTTTAGACAAATCCAAGGGCTTCCTGGTGGTTATCTTGGCTCCTTGGGTTCTTGGCTTCCTTGCTGGGAATTTGCTAGCGTAATGACCTAAATCCTTGCACCTATAACAAGTGATTTGACTCAGGTCCTTTTCTGTAGAAATTGGGTTGTTCTGGGGATACATGCTCTTTCTCTTCCTCGACTTCTTTGTTCTGATCAATTCTTCTATCTCATGTCGATCAAACTTCACTTCTTCTATCGGGAAGTCTCCCAGATACTCATGGTTTTCCTTCATGCAATATTGTGAAAACTGTCCTTCTTCTCCACATGAATAGCAGGCATTGGAGTAAAATTGGTTTAGGCTTTCTCCATCAGGGTCGTCAACATCTTCTTTCATCACCGGTTTTCTTAAACTTTCCCCGAGGGCTCCTTTCATTGCTTCCTTCTGTTGCTTGGAAATTTCTTGTACCTTGGGGTAAATATGACACTGGGCAGGGTAGTGCGTAGTTCCTTCACACAAGAAACAAGTAACCTGCCTGGTTGGGCATTCTTCAACTCGGTGATTTCCTTCACAATGAGGGCATCCATCCTATGGCCCAACTATACTGTGGGACTTTAGCAGGAAAAAAGAGACAGGGGGCTCGTACAAGACCATGAAGAGCATGGGCCGCGAAGAGGCCGAAAGTCAGGTCATACTGTAAATGGCCCAACTGTGTTGTGGGCCTTTAGCAAGCCGAAAGAGAAACCGGTTTGGTATTGGACCATGAAGAGCATGGGATGTTAAAAGACCAAAAGTTAGGTCCGACTGCAAATGGGCCAACTCACTTATGGGCCGTCAAACAGGCTAAAAGACACGACGGGCCCGAAATTAGCCCAACACTTAAATGGGCCGCTAAAAGGCCGAAAGATGTACATCTTGAAAATTGGCCCATCCCATGAATGGGCCATTAACAAGCCAAAAACACATCAGGCCGATATTCAACCAAAATATATAGCGGGCTGTTAACGGGCTCGAACTGAGGATGGGATGCAATGGTGTCAAACCATTAACAGGCCGTTGACGGGCCGAATTGGCGCATCTCGTATGGGACGTGGGCTTAAATGGACTTGACACAAGTAGGCCTTATATGGCCTGGCCTGCTAATTCTTACTGGGCCAGCCTTTTTCACTGGAATGGGCCGCTGTTGGGCCGTTCCACGTGTCGATCTATCATAGGCGCGTCCTATCCAATGAGTGGATGGCATCTGTCCCAACAGTGAGCCGACATGTGGTTCCTCCAGCCAATGAGAATTTTACACGTGGAAAATCCCCATTGGTCTGGGCTGTTAGCAGGTTATCGGATCTAAACCGGAACCCGATAGCTTAAGGGCAACCCGTTACGGTGGATTCCACGTGTCGGTCACCCTTGACGAAAGCACTTCTATGACGCGCAATTTATCATGATGGAAGTGGACACTTCCGTGATGATAATTTTGGTAATGTCATGGAACACTTCTACGACAACACAGGTATGAGTATCTTGACTCTATCATAAAATCGTCATGGATGTACATGCATGACAGAAAACGTGACCAACTATGACAAACACGTATCATCACGGAAGTGTATTCTTTTTGTAGTGGAGGCTTCAGCCTGATAAGCTCGAACCCAAATCAGAGAAGTGCGTCTTCGTAGGATACCCTAAGGAAACAATTGGTCACACGTTCTACCACAGATCCAAAGGCAAGATCTTTGTTGCCAAGAATGGAACCTTTCTAGAGAAGTAATTTCTCTCGAAAGAAGTGAGTGGAAGGAAAGTAGAACTTGATGAGGTAATTGTACCTTCTCACGAATTGGAAAGTAGCACATCAGAGAAATCCGTTCCCATGATACCTACACCAACTAGAGAGGAAGCTAATGATGATGATCATGAAACTTAAGATTAAGTTACTACTGGACCTCGTAGGTCGAACGGAGCACGTTCCGCACCAGAGTGGTACGATAATCCTGTCCTCGAAGTCATGTTATTAGACCATGGTGAACCTACGAACTTTGAAGAAGCTAGGATGAGCACGGATTCCACTAAATGGCTTGAGGCCATGAAATCTGAGATAGGGTCCATGTATGAGAACAAAGTGTGCACTTTGGTGGACTTGCCCGATGATCGGCAAGCCATTGAGAATAAATGGATCTTCAAGAAGAAGACAGACGCTGATGGTAATGTCATGAAACACCCACAATGCGGCTATATCTCCCATGTGTCGAGGCACGACTTAGAGGCATAGTCGCGTGGTAGGCTTGTCGCAAGAGGGGTAATCTTCACACATTCCATGCACTGAATAAGAAAGGGATAAAGAGTTGGCTTACAATCGCCACTTCACACAATACATAAATAATCCATACATCATCCAAGGTACAATCAAAGGTCCGACTATGGAACCAAAATAAAGGAAGACAACCCCAAATGCTAGATCCCCGATCATCCCAACTGGGCTCCACTACCGATCATCCGGAAAAGAAACATAGTAACAGCCTGAATCCTCGTCGAACTCCCACTTGAGTTCGGTATCGTCACTTGCGCTGGTATCCTCGACACGTGCACCTGTTTGGAAGTATCCGTGAGTCACGATGACTCAGCAATCTCACACCAGCGAGATTAAGACTATTTATGCTTATGGGTAGGAAAAGGTAGTGAGTTGGAGCTGCAGCAAGCACTAGCATCTATGGTGGCTAACATACGCAAATAAGAGCGAGAAGAGAAGTAACGCAATGGTCAAGAAGGTAGGGGTGATCAAGAAGTGATCCTGAAGCTACTTATATTCAAGCATAACCTGAGACCATGTTCTCTTCCCGAAATCCGCCGAAAAGAGACCATTACGGCAACACACACGGTTGATTCATTTTAATTAAGTTAAGTGTCAAGTTCTCTACAGCTAGATATTAACAAATTCCCATCTGCCACATAATCGCGGGCACGGCTCTCGAAAGTTTATACCATGCAGGGGTGTCCCAACTTAGCCCATCACAAGCTCTCGCGGTCAGCGAAGGATCTTCCTTCTCCCGGAAAGACCCGATCAGTCTCGGAATCCCGGTTACAAGGCATTTCGACAATGGTAAAACAAGACCGGCAAGACCGCCCGGATGTGCCGACAAATCCCGATAGGAGCTGCACATATCTCGTTATCAGGGCACACCGGATGAACACTACGTACAACTAAAATCAACCCTCAAGTTTCCCCGAGGTGGCGCTGCAAGTGGCTCTATTTTGGACCAACACTCAGAGGAGCACTGGCCCAGGGGTTTAAAATAATGATGACCCTTGAGTCCGTGGAACCCAAGGGAAAAGGCTTAGGTGGCAAATGGTAAAACCAAGGTTGGGCCTTGCTGGAGGAGTTTTATTCAAAGCGAACTCTCTAGTGGTTCCCATAACACCCAACCGCGTAAGGAACGCAAAATCAAGGAACATAACACCGGTATGACGGAAACTAGGGCGGCAAGAGTTGAACAAAACACCAGGCATAATGCCGAGCCTTCCACCCTTTACCAAGTATATAGATGTATTATAGTAAATAAGATATAATAATGATATCCCAACAAATCCATGTTCCAACATGGAACAAACTTCTTCTTCACCTGCTAATAGCAGCGCTATAAGAGGGGCTGAGCAAAAGCGGTAACATAGCCAAACAACGGTTTGCTAGGAAAGGTGGGTTAGAGGCTTGACTTGGCAATATGGGAGGCATGATGTAACAAGTGGTAGGTAGCGCGACATAGCGATAGAACGAACAACTAGCAAGCAAAGATAGAAGTGATTTCTAGGGTATGGTCATCTTGCCTGCAAAGTTTTGAGAGTTGTTGAAAGCTTGATCCTCATAAGCGTACTCAACAGGTTCCTCGGTCCCGTACTCGTCTCCCAGCTATACCCAAAGCAAGAACACAAGTAAAGGAATAACAATCAATCACGATGCAATGCACAAGCAACATGATGCAAAACATGGCATGATGTGCAGGACATGATATGCAATGCATATGCATGCTCCAAAAGGGAAAGAATGATCAAGGCATCAACTTGTCAAACCAAGTATGCCGCTGGAAAGAAGAGATGATTTCGGGTGAAATCAATATAAAGATCACCGGAAACGGATGCACAGTTTGCAAAAGGCAAGAAAAACAAGAATGACGCAAAAGAACAATTAACAGCATGATGCCACTTAGAATGCAACAAGAAACTAAGCTACTGCACTCCAACATAACAACAAAGCATATGGAAGCGATTTACAAGAGATGCTTGACAAAACATGAACACTGAGCAACGGCTAAATCACAATAGAACAGGTTCAAACAAGCATGGAAAAAGTGCAAAAGATATCAACATCACAGACTTAGTGAAAATATTAACATGTTAAAACAACATCAGGGAGCAATGTTTAGACCAAGGAAACATCATGCTACAGGAACATATCATAGCAAACCAAGGTGTGGCATGATTCTGCTAAAAGCATAGATCAAAAGTCCCTTACTAAACATGAGCCAAAAATGCACAGAAGATATGATGGCACCCATGTAAACATAGCAAGTTCTATTAACAGTTTCAGACTTTACAGAAAAACAGAGCATGGCATAAACAGAATTATGATAGCTACTTTGCAAGCTCAAACCACTCACCACAAAGCATTGCATGACAATATAAGCATACCAATAGAAATATAATAGGTTCACGAAGCTAACCATGGCAAGAGCAAGTTCATAGGATGCATGGATCACAAACAACAACCATGGCAATATTGATTAACATGTTAACATTCTGCTAGGAACATTTTACAGAAAAAGTAGAGCAAGAACAAGACATTCTAGGGAATTCCATAATTGCAAACAGGCGCATGGATGGATAGAGCATAACAACATGTTCAAAAGACCCTAACTGAAGTATCTCAAAATAAGCATGGATATCATTGTAGCATCAAGTTTACATGGCATCAAAATAACAACAGGAAAAGACTCAGCAAAATCCTAAGTCCCTGAAAACAGCAACATTGTGGAGCCTAGTTTGCATGCTTGTGCTAGTCACCAAAAAGATCACAAAATACAAGACAAGCACCTCTGTAAAGATGACATGATGTAGATCAAAACATATGTAGACCTCAAGCTCATACGATGCACACATCAAATGCAACAAAAATGACAAAACCTCATGATCTGATGAGGACTAGCGGCTACCATTTTATAGCACTCTTGCATCAATGAAAATGGAATCATAACATACAGTGTCATGCATGGAAATGCTTTTAACGTGAAGAGCTCAAGGAGGCGAACAATTCGACATATCATATGCATCATTTGGACTCACAAGCATGGAGACATGATGTGATGAAGGAAGCATAAAAATACTAGAAACTCAGGACTTAGACAAAATCAAAATGAGCGCGGGTAAGCTAAAAAATGCTCGGGCAGGATTTAGAGGGCTCTCACCCTTTGGCTTCGGCCCAATCAGAGGAGAGACGAGGTGGGCCAGCGGAGCCGGCACTGGGCCGTGGCTGGCAGGCCGAACCGGAGCGGGCTGCGGCCCATGCACGCGTCCGCGCGCGGGGACGAGCGAGACGCCGCAGAATCATGGCGACGGGAGCCTGGCGGAGAATGGATGGAGATGGAGCTGGGGTGGCCAGATCGGGGCTGGAGCGGCCGGATCTGGTCAATGGCGGGGAGGACGAGGCACCGTGGCGGCGCTCCAGCGCGGGAGGTCAGCCGGCGGGGACTCCCGGCGAGCTTCCATGGCCAACCATGGCGGGGCGGCGATGGCGGTTGACGGTGATGTCAACGGCTCCAGTGGTCGGCGCGAGGTTGCCGGGGTGATGCGGCGAACACCTGCGAGGAGCCACAGGGAGCGGGGCGCGTGGTTGGCGGCGGCGCACCGATCTGGCCCCGGGCGGGCCGGCCGTGGGCTCGCGTGCCCTCGCGGCTGCGGCGGCGGGGTGGAATGGGCGGCTGGACAGGTGGCACGCCTGGATTGGCTACGGAGGCGGTGGTGGCTGACGTGGCGCGACGCCATTGGTCGTGGTGATGCGGCCAGTGGATGCTGCCGGTGCTGGCGGACACAACCGGCGGCGAAGTGGGAAGTTTGCTAGGGTTCATCTGCGCGAAATTTCGGAGTGAGACACATATTTATAAGTAGAGGGAGTTTGGAGTCCCCAAATGAGGTGCGGTTTTCGCCCACACGATCGTGATCCGACGACGGAGGACTTGGAGATGGTTTAGATCGGTTATTGGGCTGTTTTGGAGGGGTGTTGGGCTGCAACACACAAGGGGCTTTTGCGATTACCCGGTTAACCGTTGGAGCATCAAACGGCCTCCAAATGGAACGAAATTTGATAGGCGGTCTATCGGTGGTGTACCAAGGCCACTTGACAAATCTCGACCCATTCCGAGAACGGTTTTCTCCCGCTCACAAAAAGAGACAAGAGGGGTGCGCCGGTGCATGTGGGAGTGTCGGATTGCGAAATGAATAATAGGGAAAATGCTCGGATGCATGAGACGAACACGTATGCAAATGCGATGCACATGATGACATGATATGAAATGCATGACATGAACAAAAAGCAAAACAAATACAAAAACCCAACCACGAAGTAAATATCATATCGCATCTCCGGAAAAGGCAAGAGTCGGAGTTACAAATATGGAAAGTTGTATCCGGGGTGTTACAACACTCCATCACTACGAGAGGATCTCGTCCCGAGATCTATCATGGCACCGGAGGGAAAAACAGAAAAGGAAAAGGAGAGGTAAACTAAGTTGCTTCTTCGACAAACAAGTGAAACCACGAACCTTGAGAGGTTGAAAAGTTGAAAGAAAGAACACAACGGAGTTGAACACAATTGAGAGCACTGCGGTAGAAAGAGAAGGAAACCTTGATAAGATGAAAAGAACTTTAGTAGAGGACACAACACTCCGGTTAAATGGATAAGTACGAAGAGAACACGATCCTCACAATTCGAGAGGATGAGTGAAGAGAGCAACATCACCTCAAAAGATAAGGGAGAAGGGATTGAACTTTGAAATGCAAGATGAGGAATACTTGAGCTCCTCTGAAGAGAATCTTGATGAACACTTCGAGAAGGAATTAATTCCTTGGTGAACCATCATGTAGAGCCTCCACGAAGAACTCCGGTAATACAAGGATGATAGAAAGAAAGAGAAGATGAAAACACAAGGTGAAGCCTTGCGAAGATTTAGATGGAGCTTCACAACAAGATAATGCGGAGAACCTGGAACTTCAGATAAGAAATATGAACAACTAGAAACCGAGAATTGATATCATGGACGAACTCTGGAAGAAAGAATTAAACACTTGGATGAAGCAAGAATAATAATTATGTTATGCGGATCCTTCACCAATTTAGATTGATGACAAGCAACGGATTTGGCATACTACTTATTCTCTTAGAAAGGATTAAGAGAGATATAGCGCAAACTTGAGAAGGTCTTGATGGATCCACCGGTGGGGTTTGGGAACAACGAATGAATTGATATGATAACGAAGGCAGAGAAATCTTGAATGAACCACCGTAAGAATTGAAAATGAAAGTAGCAAAGGCACAAATCACCGGGAAGAATTAGAAAAAAAACGAAGATACTTGAGAGAATTTAGATACAAGTGAAACGAAGAGATCATGAACTGACTAGAGAATACTTGAGCGGTGCACCAGTAAGATTTGGAGAATGAGAGCTGAAAGCTGAGAATGAATAAACCCGAAATGATGGTCTTCAGAGAATTAGATTGAAAAGACTCCTGAATTGCTCCGGATGGTTGAAAAGAATTCTCACAATCGAAAACAATTATGAGAGGATGGTATCAAGCTAGACTCACGAATCTTTGAAAGAACGCGTAAGGATATAAGACGAACTCTTCTTCGGTCTTCAAAATCCGAGAATGACGACGAGAAACAACACCCTGAACTATTGAGACACTCCGGAATAATGAAGAATATAAAGGTTGAATCAATAATGAAAAGAATTTGAAGGATCTTGGAGAAAAACATTTGACTGATGATAATTTATTCTTATGTCAAACTTTTAAATTAATTTGAGAATAACTCCGGAAAAAGAAGAGATAGGTATGATCCTGGGAAAAGACCTGTGGGTTAGGGCCCACTCAAGAGATACACCGTTGATCGATTTTGAAGAGAGATTGCACCGGTTGAATTAAATGGCTCGAAAGAGATAACAACATCGAGATATCCTGAACGAATTAGCAATGGAAACGCGAATCTTCTAAGATGTCTTCAGCACTCCGGAACAATTGCATAGCGAGAGGTTAATAAATAAGAGAGTCTTCTGTAAGAACTTCCAACAAGGAAAGCATGTGAACCAATGAAAAAGATATGATCAACACCGAAAGCTTGCATTGAATCCACCGGATAAGGAAAAGAACGAAGAATGTTGAACTTGAAGCTCCGTTAGAATCTTCATGAGAATCACCGGATAAGAACATTGAAGAAAAATAATAAAGAGACTTCACAGCAATAAAATGGATGTTTGATTAAGACATCCGATTCCTTGAAGGAAAAAGGGTTGGAAGGGCAGGAAAAAACAAAGGCAATTTGGGACGGATGAAACAAACACTATTGGGAGAACTTAGAAATGATCTTGCAGATGTTGAAAATTATCGAACCCACTTGAAGAGAAGCACACCGGTTGGAAAATAGAATTGAGATGACAACCTTGATGATCAATAAGGATTAATACTCTCATAGAAATATGAGAGCATCGCTTAGGAAAGGTATGGAATCAACACTTGACATTGAAGCAACTCGAATACCACAACTAAAAACAAAACAAAGGATTGGAACAAACATATGATAGATCCCATATCGTATCATGTGTCCGTTGGAAAGATATTATAGGAGCTACTTGAATTCCCACTTATAAACTACCGAAACTTTCTAGTTATGCAATCAGGTGTTGAAGATACAGGGGAAGCATAATATCTCACCCAAACTAACAATTCCTACATCCAGCTGTATCCATGCTTCAACACATAACCAAGAAACCTTCGGAAATCATATACCTCAACCTTCGAAAAGCATCCGTTATACGAGTTATGGTAATACTCCCAAACTCCCGCCTCAGTACTGGGTGGCGTCGAGGTTATCTCACCAACAACTGCATAAAAGAGATTTTCAATGTCGGGGAAACTCAGGTATTATAGAACTTCAACGATAAAATTGTGACGACAACATCTTGGAGCTCAACTCCCCAGGACACTGCCACCACCCCTAAATGTCAGGAGGCACCAAGAACAATGTTCTCGTCACAAGACTATCATAACGATTCCAAGATACCCGCGTGATCCTAAATTTTTTTTTCGTGAAAATTGAGAAGAGAAGAGTCAAAATTTCTAGTTAGGAGGCCTCACCAGAGCGACGAAGGGACTGAGGAGTAAAAAGAATCCTACACTCCGATATATATAATCCTATGACTCAAAACAATTTGTTCTAGACTCAACAACGTCAGCAATTCGATCAAGCAGGGGGGCTCCTAAGTCGGGGAAGGCTCTGATTACCAAATTAAAACACCCACAATGCAGCTATATATCCCACGTGTCGGGGCACGACTTAGAGGCATACCGCATGGTAGGCTTGTCGCAAGAGGTGTAATCTTCACACATCCCATGTACTGAATAAGATAGGGATAAAGAGTTGGCTTACAACTGCCACTTCACACAATACATAAATAATCCATACATCATCCAAGGTACAATCAAAGGTCCGACTATGGAACAAACCTAAAGGAAGACAACCCCAAACGCTAGATCCCCGATTGTCCCAACTAGGCTCCACTACGGATCATACGGAAAAGAAACATAGTAACGGCCCGAATCCTCGTCGGACTCCCACTTGAATTCGGTATCGTCACCAGCGCTGGTATCCTCGGCACCTACACCTGTTTGGAAGTATCCTCGATACACGAGGACTCAACAATCTCACACCCGCGAGATCAAGACTATTTAAGCTTATGGGTAGGAAAAGGTAGTGAGGTGGAGCTGCAGCAAGCACTAGCATCTATGGTGGCTAACATATGCAAATAAGAGCGAGAAGAGAAGCAGCGCAACGGTCGAGAAGCAAGGGGTGATCAAGAAGTGATCCTGAAGCTACTTACGTTCAAGCATAACCCGAGACCATGTTCTCTTCCGGGACTCCGCCGAAAAGAGACCATCACGGCTACACATACGGTTGATTCATTTTAATTAAGTTAAGTGTCAAGTTCTCTACAACCAGATATTAACAAATTCCTATCTGCCACGTAACCATGGGCACGGCTCTCGAAAGTTTATTCCCTACAGGGGTGTCCCAACTTAGCCCATCACAAGCGCTCACAGTCAAAGAAGGATATTCCTTCTCCCGGAAAGACCCGATCAGTCTCGGAATCCCGCTTACAAGACATTTCGGCAATGGCAAAACAAGACCAGCAAGACCGCCCGGATGTGCCGACAAACCCCAATAGGAGCTGCACATATCTCATTCTCAGTGCACACCAGATGAACACTACGTACAACTAAAACCAACCCTCAAGTTTCCCCGAGGTAGTGCTGCAAGTGGCTCTGTTTTGGACCAACACTCAAAGGAGCACTAGACCGGGGGTTTAAAATCAAGATGACCCTTGAGTCCGCGGAACCCAATGGTAAAGGCCTAGGTGGCAAATGGTAAAACCAAGGTTGGGCCTTGCTGGAGGAGTTTTATTCAAAGCGAACAGTCAAGGGGTTCCCATAACACCCAACCGCGTAAGGAACGCAAAATCAAGGAACATAACACAGTTATGACGGAAACTCGGGCGGCAAGAGTGGAACAAAACACCAGGCATAGGGCCAAGCCTTCCACCCTTTACCAAGTATATAGATGCATTAAAGTAAATAAGATATAATAATGATATCCCAACAAATCCATGTTCCAACATGCAACAAGCTTCTTCTTCACCTGCAAGTAGCAGCGCTATAAGAGGGGCTGAGCAAAAGAGGTAACATAGCCAAACAACAGTTTGCTAGGAAAGGTGGGTTAGAGGCTTGACATGGCAATATGGGAGGCATGATGTAACAAGTGGTAGGTAGCGTGACATAGCGATAGAACGAACAACTAGCAAGCAAAGATAGAAGTGATTTCGAGGGTATGGTCATCTTGCCTGGAAAGTTCTCAGAGTTGTTGAAAGCTTGATCCTCGTAAACGTACTCAACAGGTTCCTCGGTCCCGTACTCATCTCCCGGCTCTACCTAAAGCAAGAACACAAGCAAAGGAACAACAATCAATCACGGTGCAATGCACAAGCAACATGATGCAGAACATGGCATGATGTGCAAGACATGATATGCAATGCATATGCGTGCTCCGGAAGGGAAAGAATGATAAAGGCATCAACTTGGCAAACCAAGTATGCCGCTGGAAAGAAGAGATGACTTCGGGTGCAATCGATATAAAGATCATGCACGGTTTGCAAATGGCAAGCAAAACAAGAATGACACAAAACTGCGATTAACAGCATGATGCCACTTAGAATGCAACAAGAAACTAAGCTACTGCACTCCAACATAACAACAAAGCATATGGCAGTGATGTACAAGAGATGCTTGAAAAAACATGAACACTGAGCTACGGCTAAATCACAATAGAATAGGTTCAAATAAGCATGGAAAAAGTGCAAAAGATATCAGCATCACAAACTTGTGAAAATACTAACATGTCAAAACAACATAAAGGAGCAATGTTTAGAGCAAGCAAACATCATGCTATAGGAACATATCATAGCAAACTAAGGCATTGCATGATTCTACTAGAAGCATAGATCAAAAGTCCCTTACTGAACTTTTGCCACAAAGGCACAAAAGATATGATGGCACCCATGTAAACATAGCAAGTTCTATTAACAGTTTTAGACTTCGCAGAAAAACAGAGCATGGCATAAACAGAATTATGATAGCTACTTTTCGAGCTCAAACCACTCACAACAAAGCATTGCATGACAATATAAGCTTACCAATAGCAAGATAACAGGTTCATGAAGCTAACCATGGCAATAGCAAGTTCATAGGATGCATGGATCACAAATAACAACCATGGCAATATTGATTAACATGTTAACATTCTGCCAAGAACATTTTATAGCAAAAGTAGAGAAAGAACAAGACATTCTAGGGAACTCCATAATTGAAAACAGGGGCATGGATGGATAGAGCATAACCACATGTTCAAAACACCCTAACTGAAGTATCTCAAAATAAGCATGGATATCATTGTAGCATCAAGTTTACATGGCATCAAAATAACAACAGGAAAAGACTCAGCAAAATCCTAAGTCCCTGAAAACAGCAACATTGTGGAGCCTAGTTTGCATGCTTGTGCTAGTCACCAAAAAGATCACAAAATACAAGACAAGCACCTCTGTAAAGATGACATGATGTAGATCAAAACATATGTAGACCTCAAGCTCATACGATGCACACATCAAATGCAACAAAAATGACAAAACCTCATGATCTGATAAGCACCAGCGACTAACATTTTATAGCACTCTTTTATCAATGAAAATGGAATCATAACAGACAGTATCATGCATGTAAATGCTTCTAACATGAAGAGCTCAATGAGGCGAAAAATTCAACATATCATATGCATCATTTGGAGTCACAAGCATGGACATATGATGCGATGAAGGAAGCATAAAAATACTGGAAACTCAGGACATAGACAAAATCAGAATGAGCACGGGTAAGCTAAAAGACGCTCTGGCGGGATTTAGAGGGCGCTCACCCTTGGGCTTCGGCCCAATCCGAGGAGAGACGAGGTGGGCCAGCGGAGCCGGTGCTGGGCCGTGGCTGGCAAGTTGAACTGGAACGGGCTGCTGCCCATGCACGCATCCGCGTGCGGGGACGAGGGGGAAGGAGCAGAATCATGGTGACGGGAGCCCGGCGACGGCAGACGGCGGTACGGCGGCGCAGGGGCGGAGAATGGATGGAGACGGGGCCAGGGTGGCCGGATGGGGGTTGGAGTGGCCGAATCTGGTTATTGGCGGGGAGGACGAGGTGCCGTGGCGGCGCTCCATCGCGGGAGGTCAGCCGGCGGGGAGTCCCGGCGAGCTTCCGTGGCCAACCATGGCGGGGCGGTGATGGCGTTTGACGGTGGGGTCAACGGCTCCGGTGGCCGGCGCGAGGTTGCTGTGGCGAGGCGGCGAACGCCGGCAAGGAGCCGCAGGGAGCGGGGCGGTTGGCGGGGGCGCACCGATCTGGCCCTGGGCAGGCCGGCCATGGTCTCGCGGGCCTGCACGGCTGCGGCGGCGGGGTGGAATGGGCGGCGGGACAGGTGGCGCGCCTGGATTGGCTGTGGGGGTGGTGGTGGCTGACATGGCGTGACGCCATTGGTCAGGGTGACGCGGCCGGTGGATGTGTCCGGCGCAGGCGGACATGTCCGGCGGCGGAGTGGGAAGTTTGCTAGGGTTCATCTGCGCGAAATTTTGGAGGGAGACACATATTTATAGGTAGAGGGAGTTTGAAGTGCCCAAATGAGGTGCGGTTTTCGCCCACACGGCCGTGATCTGATGACGGAGGACATGGAGATGGTTTAGATGGGTTATTGGCCTGTTTTGGAGGGGTGTTGGGCTGCAACACACAAGGGGCTTTTGCGGTTACCCAGTTAACCATTGGAGCATCAAACGGCCTCCAAATGGAACGAAATTTGACAGGCGGTCTACCGGTGGTGTGCCAAGGCCACTTGACAAATCTTGGCCCATTCCTATAATGTTTTCTCCTGCTCATGAAAAGAGACAAGAGGGGTGCGCCGGTGCATGTGGGAGTGTCGGATTGTGAAACGGACAACGGGAAAATGCTCGGATGCATGAGAGGAACACGTATGCAAATGTGATGCACATGATGACATGATATGAAATGCATGACATGAAAAAAAAGAAAAACAAAGACAAAAACCCAACCACGAAGGGAATATCGTATCGCATCTCCGGAAAAGGCAAGAGTCGGAGTTACAAATATGGAAAGTTGTATCCGGGGCGTTACATGTCACCATCTACAAAACTTGACTTGTCATGAAAGGTTTTCTACAAGTTTAAGGGGTTCACTACGATGAGACCTTCTCACCCATAGCGATGCTTAAGTCAGTCCGAATCATGTTAGCAATTGCCGCAATTTAAAATTATGAAATCAGGCAAATGGACGTCAAAACTGCATTCCTTGATGGATTTCTTAAAGAAGAGTTGTATATGATGCAACCAGAAGGTTTTGTCGATCCTAAAGGTGCTAACCAATTGCGGAAGCTCTAGCGATCCATCTATGGAGTGGTGGAAGCATCTCGGAGTAGGAATATACGCTTTGATGAGGTGATGAAAGCATACGGTTTTATACAAACTTATGGTGAAGCCCGTATTTACAAGAAAGTGAGTGGGAGCTCTGTAGCATTTATGATATTATTTGTGGATCACATATTGTTGATCGGAAATGATATAGAATCTCTGCATAGCATAAAAGGATACCTGAATAAGAATTTACCAATGAAAGAACTCGGTGAAGCTGCTTATATATTGGGCATCAAGATCTATAGGGATAGATCGAGACGCTTAATAGGACTTTCACAAAAACACATACCTTGATAAAGTTTTGAAGAAGTTCAAAATGGAACATTCAAAGAAAGGGTTCTTGCCTATCTTACAAGGTGTAAAATTGAGTCAGACTCAAAGCCCGACCATTGTAGAAGACAGAGAGAGAATGAAAGTCATTTGCTATGCCTCATCCATAGGTTCTATAAAGTATGCCATATTGTGTACCAGACCTATTGTGAACCTTTCCATGAGTTTGGCAAGGGGGTACACTATTGATCCAGGTGTAGATCACTGGACAGAGGTCAAATTTATCCTTAGTTGCCTAAGAGGACTAAGGAAATATTTCTCAGTTATGGAGGAGACAAAGAGTTCGTCGTAAAGGGTTAGGTCGATGCAAGCTTTGACACCGATTCAGATGACTCTGAGTCTCAATCTGGATACGTATTGAAAGTGGGAGCAATTAGCTAGAGTAGCTCCATGTAGAGCATTGTAGACATAGAAATTTGCAAAATACATACGGATCTAAATGTGACAGACCCATTGAACAAACTTCTCTCACAAGCAAAACATGATCACACCTTAGTACTCTTTGCGTGTTTAATCACATGGCGATGTGAACTATGGGTGTTAATCACATGGCGACGTGAACTAGATTATTGACTCTAGTGCAAGTGGGAGACTGAAGGAAATATGCCATACAGGTAATAATAAAGTTTTTATTTTATATTTCCTTATTCATGATAAAGGTTTGTAGTTCATTCTAGAATTGTATTGATCGGAAACATAATACATGTGTGAATACATAAACAAATATCGGGTCCCTAGTAAGCCTCTACAAGACTAGCTCTTTGATCAAAGATGGTTAAGGTTTCCTAACCATAGACATGTGTTGTCATTTGATAACGGGATCACATCATTAGGAGAATGATGTGATGGACAAGACCCATCTGTTAGCTTAGCATATTGATCATTTAGTTTATTTCTATTGCTTTCTTAATTTCAAATACATATTCCTTCGATTATGAGATTATGCAGCTCCCGGATACTGGTGGAATACCTTGTGCACTATCAAACGTCACAACATAACTGGGTGATCATAAAGATGCTCTACATGTATCTTCGAAGGTGTTTGTTGAGTTGGAATAGATCGAGATTGGGATTTGTCACTCTGAGTATCGGAGAGGTATCTCTAGGCCCTCTCAATAATACACATCATAAGAAGCCTTGCAAGCAAAGTGACTAATGAGTTAGTTACAAGATGATATATTACGGAACGAGTAAAGAGACTTGCCTATAACGAGATTGAACTAGGTATGAAGATATCGACGATCGAATCTCGGGCAAGTAACATACCGATGGACAAAGGGAATTACGTATGTTGTCATAAGGTTCGACCGATAAAGATCTTCGTAGAATATGTAGGAGCCAATACAGGCATCCAGGTTCCTCTATTGGTTATTGGTCGAAGAGGTTTCTCGGTCATGTCTACATAGTTCCCGAACCCGTAGGGTCCGCACGCTTAACATTCGTTGACGAGATAGTGTTATATGAGTTATATGATTTGGTGAACGAATGTTGTTCGGTGTCCTGGAATAGATCACGGACATGACGTGGAGCTCTGGAATGGTTGGGAGGTAAAGATTGATATAGGACGAAGGTATTCAGACACCGAAAGTGTTTCAGAGTGTACGGGGCAGTCATCAGAATACCGGACAGGGTACCGGACACCACCGGGAGGGTAATGGGCCTATTGGGCCATTAGAGGGGAGCACCCCAACCCAAAAGGGGCTGGCGCACCCCCTATGGCAGCCGGCCAAGTGGGAGAAAGGAAAGGGGGGACTCGTCCTCCCCCTTCCTTCCCTCTCCCCCCGTTCCTTCCCCACTCTGGCAAATATGGTAAGGGGGCGCCTCCTGGATGCTCCCTCCTCCCCCACCTTTATATATGTGGGAGGGGGTGCCACACATAACCATGACAATTGCATAGCCGTGTGCGCCCCCCCCCTCCCACCACAGTTTTGTCCCTCGGTCATATTTTTATAGTGCTTAGGCGAAGCCCTGCGGAGGTAGCTTCACCATCACTGTCACCACGCCGTCATGCTGTCGGTTAACAAACGCTTCCGCTTACAGTCTACGAGGTTACGTAGACACACTCTCCCCTATCATTGTTATGCATCTCCATGGATAGATCTTGCGTGTGTGTAGATTTTGTTTTGTTTTCGATGCAACGTTTCCCAATAGTTAGATCTTCCCAGTGGCATGCTTCGTGTACTCTGCGTCGGGACCGATGACCTTCATCTCTAACTTTTTGAGGGAGTTGGATACATTGTTGATCCACTCCAGAATGACCCTTGGCTGGTCGGTGACGGTGGCAACTATGCTCAACGAGCCTTCGACGAGGACATGTTTGACGCTATAAACCTGCATGGGGATCTCTTTCACCATTTGGAACCACTGGACTAGAGGGTTATGGTTTGGAGAATTATGATTAAGATGGCTAGTCTAACTGAAGAAGATGATTATTTAAAGGGGCTTCGGAATTTCTCCAGGAGGATGTGAATCTAGTGGAGTTGGAATGCAAATGAAGGAGAGGTGAAGAAGCCTAGGACAATTGGTTCCCAATGGAGAAGTAAATGGGAGAAGTGGCATGCAGGCAGTTGATTAGACGGCTAGGTAAACCAACCTGCAAAACAAAGAGGCTATGCGTGTAGCCTACTAAGGAATGGTCCATGTCCGTGTACGTGCCCATCCTTCTATCGCTACATGTGGCACTGGTTAGTTGAGGTCACTCTTTCGAATCACAGTGGCGAAACATTTTATGATTCCTTTTTATTTGCAAACCCCTCCTGACAGGTGGGACCTACGCAAAACCCACTTGGGTGGACGAACAGATATAAAAACATATCCATCTCTTTCCACAAAAAAGTGGCGTAGCTGGTTCAGATTGATATTGGCGCGTGCCTGCGAGACACAACCTTTCCTGGTTAAGGAATATGCGGTTATCCTAAAAAAAAGAAAAACCCTTCTTCGTGCTTCCGCATGCATGAGAATTTGGTTGTGCTCGCAATATGGATTCTACCTAGAGGATGAAGTGAACCCAGAGGCATGCTAGCATGGGAGACCTATTTCCGCTATACTACAGTACAACTGTGGTACACTTGATGGTCAAAATATTATTCATCCGGTCCTCACAGTGAAGTGACAACACCCTGCGCCCGAGGTGACACTAGTCTAGGCGGCTTGTTCGGGTTACCAAAGTCAGCCTCACCTTGTGCACTGTGTAGTCACTATCACCGCTGCTGTATAGCATGCCTCGCATCATCTCCCTCTCCCTTGGCACCACTCGATCTCCATCTCCGTCTCGTCGAAGATCCTAAGGTCACTCTTCATCATCTCACTGTGCCCCCGCGTACCCTCGCCTTGCTCGCCTCCCCCAGTACCACTATTCCCTCGCTAGCCGCTCCAGCACCGAGAGCCTTCTCCCTCGTAAATCAAGCCCCCAAAAACCCACCTTCCAAACTCCACCATGCGCTACAAAAAAAGACACATCCATGACATTTTGGGCCAGAATTGTTTTTTCTGTCATGCTTATAACACTTCTATGACGATAATTGTGACAAAACCTGGTAACATCATAGATGTGGTGTGCTCCTACTTCTATGACAGAAAATGGGCTTTTCATCCTGGGCGGGCTTGAGCCGCAGCTGCATGACATTATTTGGGCCGTCCATGATGGAAAAAACCGTGGTAGAAGCGAGGGTGAGGAAAATATTGGGGAGTTCCTGGTTAAAGTGGGTGGTCGGGACCGAGTGATGCACGGAGGGATTGCGTGTTTCTCTCGTACACGTACGCGCATGGGTGCGAGGCTTTGGGCTCTAACTTAACCCGAGCGAGGCGTTCGCCTACTGAACCCGGGCGATTGCACTGGCTATGCATTACTGAACCTGAGCGATCGATCGATCCCTGGCTGTTAACTGAACCCGATCGAGCGATTCCTTCGCTACTGCTGCTAACTAAAGCCGATCGAACCTATTGTCTCTTGATGAACAATGGGCATTGTTGGGGGTTAGATGAACATTTCCTGGTGGGGGTTGGATGAACAGGACCTCGTGGTACTAGAGGTTGTTGCCGCTGGATGAACAAGACCCTGATCGAGCCGTTTGGGGGTGGATGAACAGGACCCCGTGGAGGTCTGGATGAAGAATAGCCAGTGGAGGGCTGGTTGAATAGGAGCCCATGGAGACGGCTGGTTGAGCAGTAGCCGGTGGAGGCTGGATGAACAGGAGCCTGTGGATGAACAGTAGCTGGTCTAGGTGAGGGATTCCTGGATTAAGGGGTCCTTGGGCGTCCGAGCTATGTAACATGGGCCGGACTGATGGGCTATAAAGATACAAGATAGAAGAATTCCTCCCATGTTCGGATGGGACTCTCCTTTGCGTGGATGGCAAGCTTGGCGTTCGGATATGTAGATTCCTTCCTTTGTAAACCAACTCTGTACTACCCTAGGCCCCTTTGGTGTCTATATAAGCCGGATGGTTTAGTCCATAGAAAAAAGATCATAATCATACAGGCTAGGGTTCTAGGGTTTAGCCACAATGATCTCGAGGTAGATCAACTCTTGTAATCTTCATATTCATAAATATCAATCAAGCAGGACGTAGGGTATTACCTCCATCAAGAGGCCCCGAACCTGGGTAAACACCGTGTCCCTTGTCTCCTATTACCATCGACCCTAGACGCATAGTTCGGGACCCCTACCCGAGACCCGCCGGTTTTGACACTGACATTGGTGGTTTCATTGAGAGTTCCACTGTGTCACATCGAGAAGGTTTGATGGCTCCATCAATCATCTACAACAATACTGCCATGGGGGAGGTTTTCCACCCCGATCAGATCTTTGTGTTGGGCGGCTTCGCACTGCAGGCCAACTCGTTTGGCCATCTAGAGAAGATCGAAAGCTACGCCCAGGTCACCAGATTAGTTTTGGAAACTTGGATTATGTCGCTGACATCCGAGGAGACATGATCTTCCAAGGATTCACGACCCCAACCTCCGCTCTGGCCTTAGAGATGGAGCGCGTCGCCAGGTCCAAAGACGGGATTTCTAACCTCGCCGGACTATCTGTGGCTAGTAGGCCCAGTGCGGGAGATCCAGAGGAAGCAGTGTCGCTGGCAACCATCACAAAGCCGGACTCTTCCTCGGACCCTGGCTCAGAACTCTCAGAGTCAGCATCGTGTGAGCTCGGCCGAGGAATCCCCTTCCCGCCGTTCTCTACAGGCTCTCTTCTCCCTGTCCAAACCTCGCCTTTAAGCGCGGCTCTGGACTTGATGCGATCCCTCATCATTATAGAGGAGCAATGTCCGAACTATGCCTAGCTCGGACTAGGAGCTGAGAGCGGGGAATTTTACGTCCCACCCACCACCTACTTCATCACCACAGTCGAGGACTTAACTGACATGCTCGATTATGGCTCCGAAGACATCGACGATATGGACGACGATGCCGGAGAAGAGCAGGTCCAAAGCCCGCTATTTACTGGACGTTGGACGGACACCTCTTCGTACGACGTGTACATGGTGGATGCACCCAAGGAGGGTGACGGCGATAATGAGAAAAATGTAGTAGAGGATAAACCTCCCAAGATACAACCGAAACACCGACGGCGCCAATCTAAATCGCGCCATAGCAAAGACAGCAATACCGACACGAGAGACAAGAATACTCTGGACGATGCTAAAGACCAAGAAAACCATGCCGAGCAAAAATCCGAACAAGATGATCGGGAGGATGGGCAAGTTAGCCTTGATGAACAGGCCACAAACGAAGACTCGGAGGACAGTAATTACCTTCCACCCTTCGAGGTTGAGGTGAGCCTCGGCGATGAAGACTTTATCGTTCCTGAGGAACCTCTCGAGTAGGACCGCTTTAAGCAACAGCTAATAGCCACTACCAGGAGCCTGAAAAAGAAACAACAACAACTTCATGCTGATCAAGATCTACTCAGCGACATATGGACTAATGTCCTAGCAGCCGAGGAATACGACCTCGTGTGCTGAACCAAAAGTTACCCGAAGCATAAACTGCTACCTCAATTCGACGACGAGGCACTTGAGCCAGTACTAGCGGCGTGTAATGCGGCTGACCGACCACCATGTGGCTGGGACAAAACGGCAACTCAAGTCGAATACCGGCCAATAATATCTCGCCATAAAGGTAGAGACACAACAGCTTGGGGACACACATATGACCTGCGGCAGGACTTGAAGAATAAAGCAAGTCCGGCCAGGTCGATCTACGGTTCGCAGGGGCGTGCCTCGACGTGCGACGACGGCTATCAAGCCAAACATGACAAGCATAATCATGCCTGGGCCGAAAGCCACAGAAGGACTCCATCCGAACTACGTCGCGACCTGGCCCGATATAGAGGCGCCGCACACCCCCTCTGCTTCATTGAGGAAGTAATGGAGCATGAATTCCCAGAAGGTTTTAAACCCATCAACATCGAATCATCTGATGGAAAAACAGATCCCACAGTATGGATTGAGGACTTTCTTCTCCATATCCATATGGCCCGCGGTGATGATCTTCATGCCATCAAATACCTCCTGCTAAAACTCAAAGGACCAGCTCGACACTTGTTGAACAGCCTGCCCGAAAACTCCATTAGCAGCTGGGAGGACCTGGAAGACGCCTTCCGCGACAAATTCAAAGGCACATACGTCAAACCTCCGGATGCCGATAAATTAAGTCACATAGTTCAAAAGCCTAGAGAGTCAACCGTGAAATTCTGGACCAGGTTCTTAACCAAAAAGAACTAGATCGTCGACTGCCCGGATGTCGAAGCCCTAGCGGCCTTTAAGCATGCCATCCGTGACGAATGGCTCTCCCGACACCTCGCCAAGAAAAGCCTAAGTCTATGGAGGCCCTCACGACACTTATGACTCGCTTTTGTGTGGGCGAAGATAGTTGGATAGCCCGTAGGAATAATAATGCAAGTGAACCTGGCACCTCCGAAGCCAAGAATAGCAAAGGCAAGCCCCGACGCAACAGACATAAGCGTCGAAACAATAGTGAAAATACTGATGACATGACGGTCAACGTCAGATTTAGTGGCTCCACATCCGGTCAGCGGAAGAAGCCATATAAAAGGAACAATTCGGGCTCTTCTAGCCTGGACCGCATACTCGATTGTCCATGTCAGATCGTCGGCACCCCTAATAAACCAGCCAATCATACCCACCAGAGTTGTTGGGTCTTTACATAGGCCGGCAAGTTAAATGCCAAAGACAAGGAGAAGGGGTCACAAAGCGAGAATGACAACAAGGAGCCCCATCCGCCGAACACAGGGGGGCAGAAGAAGTCCCCCCAGGTTAAAATGGAGAACATGATATACGTTACCCATATCCCCAAGAGGGAGCGCAAATGTGCACTAAGGGACGTCTATGTGATAGAGCCAGTTGACCCAAAATTCAACCCATGGTCGTCCTGCTCGATCACTTTCGATCGCAGGGACCATCCGACCCGTATCCGTCATGTCAGTTCAGCCGCACTGGTCCTCGACCCAATCATTGATGGATTCCACCTCACGCGAGTCCTCATGGACGATGGAAGCAGCCTCAACCTGCTCTATCAGGATACAGTCCGCAAAATGGGCATCGATCCATCAAGGATCAAGCTCACAAAAACTACCTTTAAAGGAGTAATACAAGGTGCAGAGGCCTGCTGCACTGGTTCAATCACATTGGAACTTGTCTTTAGATCTCTGGACAACTTCTGAAGCGAAGAATTGATCTTCGACATCGTCCCCTTCCGCAGTGGCTATCATGCACTGCTCAGACGAACTACATTTGCTCGATTCAATTGGGTGCCACATTATGCTTATCTCAAACTAAATATGGCCGGACCACGCCGTGTCATAATAGTCAACGGAAACACGGAGCGCTCCCGCCATAATGAGAAGCACACCGCGGCCCTAGCAGCAGAAGTACAGTGCGGCCTTATCATGCAGAACCTTAATTTGGCGGCCGAGCTCCCGGACACTCTCAAACGAATTCGGACCACTCTGCAGCTGAATAGTCCCTCCCGTTAGGAGCTCGACTAGCAATTCAGCCTCCGTCTCAGTCCCGACCAACTGGCAGCGTACATATCGCGCGTACATAACTATGCACTCAAAATACCATGGGCATACACGGAGGCATAATTTGATTGTGGTCCATCATACGGCTCACACACATAATTTTCCTTTTCCTTTTTTTACCATTTTTGCTCTCTTTTTCATAGGCTCCTCCCTTGGTCTTGGCATGTTAAATAGCTAGGTTGCTGGAGCTAGAATCATTCATATTGACTAAGTTGACAAAGCCTTCTGCCGCCGCAAGCCTCTGTAGCCACCAAAAACCAATCGAGACCCTGTTCCAGTACCCTACCGGAGGGGGAAATCATCACCGGTGACCATCTTCATCATCCTGTGGCTCCCCATGACGAGGAGGCAGTAGTTTACCCTCGGGGCTGAGGGTATGTACCAGTAGCTATGTGTTTGATCTCTCTCTCTCTCTTGTGTTCTTGATTTGGCACGATCTTGATGTACCGCGAGCTTTGCTATTATAGTCGGATCTTATGATATTTCTCCCCCTCTACCGTCTTGTAATGGATTAAGTTTTCCCTTTGAAGTTATCTTATCGTATTGAGTCTTTAAAGATTTGAGAACACTTGATGTATGTCTTCCATGTGCTTATCTGTGGTGATAATGGGATATTCACATGATCTAGTTGATGTATGTGTTTGGTGATCAACTTGCGGGTTCTATGACCTTGTGAACTTATGCATAGGGGTTGGCACACGTTTTCGTCTTGACTCTCTGGTAGAAACTTTGGGGCACTCTTTGAAGTTCTTTGTGTTGGTTTGAATAGATGAATCTGAGATTGTGTGATGCATATCGTATAATCAAACCCGCGGACACTTGTGGTGACATTGGAGTATCTAGGTGACATTAGCGTTTTGGTGATGTGTGTCTTAAGGTGTTATTTTAGTACGAACTCTAGGGTTGTTTGTGACACTTAGAGGAATAGCCCAATAGATCGATCAGAAAGAATAACTTTGAGGTGGTTTTGTACACTACCATAATCTCCTCATTTGTTCTCCGCTATTAGTGACTTTGGAGTGACTCCTTGTTGTACGTTGACGGATTGTTATATGATTCAATTATGTTATCATTGTTGAGAGAACTTGCACTAGTGGAAGTATGAACCCTAGGCCTTGTTTTGAAGCATTGCAATACCATTTTTGCTCACTTTTATCATTACTTAGCTTGCTGTTTTTATATTTTCATATTATAAAATCCTATATCTACCATCGATATTGCACTTGTATTACCATCTCTTCACTGAACTAGTGCACCTATACAATTTACCATTGTATTGGGTGTGTTGGGGACACAAGAGACTCTTTGTTATTTAGTTGCAGTGTTGTTTGAGAGAGACCATCTTCATCCTACGCCTCCCGCGGATTGATAAACCTTAGGTCATCCACTTGAGGGAAATTTGCTGCTGTCCTACAAAACTCTGCACTTGGAGGCCAAACAACGTCCAGAAGGATAAAGTTGCCTAGTAGACATCAAGCTCTTTTCTGGTGCCGTTGCCGGGGAGGTGAGTGCTTGAAGGTATATCTTTAGATCTTTGAATCAAATCTTTTAGTTTGTTGTTTTATCACTAGTTTAGTTTATAAAGGAAAACTACAAAAAAATGGAATTGAGGTTGCCTCATATGCTTCATCTTTTTAATGCCTTTTGTGAAAATAAAGATTCCGATAATTGTGCCAAAGTGTTAGAAGAAGAATGCATTAAAATGTTTGGCACTAAATCTTTGAATGGTGAGCATGATTGCAATGTTGTTAGTATGAATTCTTTGAATATCCATGATGCTTATTATATACAAAACTACAAGCTTGGGGATGCTATGTTTGATGAAGATGATATTTTTTGTCCCCCAAGTTTTGATGAGCAAATTTGTTATGATGAAAGCATGCCTCCTATCTATGACAATTATTTTGATGACACGTATGCTATAAAGAATAATAATAACTGTGAAGCTTGTCATCGTGATTTTAATTTTCAACTGGATTATGCCTCCCATGATAGTTACTTCGTTGAGTTTGCTCCCACTACTATCGATGAGAATAGATTTGCTTATGTCGGGAGTAATAAAATTTCTATGCTTGTAGATCATGAAAATAATTCTTTATGTGATGGTTATATTGTAGAACTAATTCATGATGCTACTGAAAATTATTATGAGGGAGGAATATATGCTTGTAGGAATTGCAATACTATCAAGTTTCCTCTCTATGTGTTGAAAATATTGAAGTTATGCTTGTTTTACCTTCCTATGAAAGTTGATTCTTGTTCACATAAATTGTTTGCTCACAAAATCCCTATGCATAGGAAGTGGGTTAGGCTTAAATGTGCTTTTCATGTTCTTCATGATGCTCCCATTATGTTTCAATTATTATCTTTTATGTGAGCATCATTGAAATCTTCATGCCTAGCTAAAAAGGTATTATAGAAAAGCGCTTGTTGGGAGACAACCGAATATTTACCCCTACTATTTTTGTGTGTCCACATGATTAAGCTACTGTAATAATCATGTTTTACAGCTTTTGTTTCAATAAAGTTCCAAGTAAGACATTTGGGATTATCTATGGTGATAGTTGATTTGATCCTGCTGAAAAGCAGAAACGTTTTTTCCTGGGAGATTAGTTTTCATTTTTACCAAAAGCGCGATAAACTACTGATTCTTTTTACAGAGGATTAATAAACAAATTGCCTTGGACTTCCAAATTTCTCGGGACTTTTGAGTTACAGAAGTATTCCAGAGTTAATATTACTACAGACTGTCCTGTTTTTGACAAATTCTGTTTTCGATGCATAATTTGCTTGTTTTCTAGTTTCTATGACTTATATTGCTTAATATAAATTGTATAAATGATAGGGTACAGTAGGCATCATGTGAGAAAAATTATGAATCTTGTCTTGACAGTACCTAGGTGGTGGTTTGATTTATTATACTAACGAAGCTTACGAGTTTTCTGTTAAGTTTTGTGTTGTGAAGTTTTCAAGTTTTGGGTAAAGTTTCAATGGACTATGGAATAAGGTGTGGCAAGTGCCTCAGCTTGGGGATGCCCAAGGCAGCCCAAGGTAATATTCAAGGACAACCAAGAGCCTAAGCTTGGGGATGCCTCGGATGGCATCCCCTCTTTCATCTTCGTTCATCGGTAAGCTTACCTGGAGCTATATTGTTATTCACCACATGATATGTGTTTTTCTTGGAGCGTCATTTTATTTTATGAGGATTTGCTTGCTGTTATTTAGAGTAATGTTTTTTCACCTTTTAGTTCAATAAAAATATCAAGTGTAGCCTTTACCATGCTTATTTTACAAGTCTATGTGTTGCTATTTAGAAAACAGAAAGTTTTCTATCATTGTTTGAATTCTTCTGGAAAGTTAGAATGTGAAAAAATCTTGAACTTTTTACACAATGAGTAAAAACTAATTATCTACAGTGTGGTAATTTTTCAGAATTTTTGGAGTTAGGGAAGTATGATTCGTCTTGCATTCTTTATAGACGGTTCTGTTTAGATAGATTGCTGTTATGTTTGCATATGTTTGCTTGTTTAATGATTCTACTTGAGGATAGGACTATTAAATATGCAGAGGCATTTAGTGTGCAATGTCAAATAATAACTTTAGTGATTTTCTACAATAGAGAATGATAAGGTTTTGCGTTGATTTATCCTAACTTATCTCACGAGTTCTTGTTGAGTTTTGTGTGGATGTAGTTTTTCAGATTTAGGAAAAGCGCGATATGAAGGGAATTGCGGAGACACAAAAGCTCAATTTTGGGGATGCCCCAGTAGGCATACCACCTTTCTTCTTCAACAATGATCTGTCAGTTTTTCTTGAGCCTAAGTTTTTGCTTCTTCACATGATATGTGCTATCCTTTCAATGTAATTTTATTTTGTTTTGCTTGCTGTTTGAATAAAGTACTTAAGATCTGAAATTTTATTTGTGTGAGAGACTCTTCACATAGTTACATAATTATTCAACTACTCATTAATGCTCACTTATATCTTTTGGAGTAGTTTGGCATTTACTCTCGTGCTTCACTTATATATCCCATGTGTAAATAGTTGAATGAATTGAATATCATAAATCTGAATTTATATATGTTTCATATGCTTATCCCATGGGGAGTAATGACTTCACATATAAGAATTAGAGGTGGTAAATTTATTGAAAGTTGGCAAACATAGTATTGGTCAGTTGAACAATTCATGAAAGAATACTGAAGTAAGAGAGGTTTTACATATAAATATACTATCTTGGACATCTTCTATGATTGTGAGCCCCATTAATTATTTTCAAAATTGATCAAGTTAGTTGAAGTTGGACAAGGAAGACAACTTAATAAGTTATGTTTGGGTATATTTGTATAGAAGTTATATTGGTATGGATCCTCCAACATATGGTGCTTGCTATTTAGAATCTTTTGCTAGCCTAAACTTCTATACTAAGTAGGAATACTGCTTGTGCATCCAAATACCTTGAACCAAGTTTCTTCCATCAGTGTCCACCATATCTACCTATATGCGGTATTTACCTGCCGTTCCAAGTAAATTTGCATGTGCCAAACTCTAAACCTTCAAATAATAATCTGTTTTGTTTGCCCGAATTGCTCATGTAGCAACTAGGGATTGTCAGTATCTTCCATGCTAGGTGGGTTATTCTCACGATTAGTGGGCTCTGCTCATCATTCATGAGAAAATGGCTTGTAATTGGGATGCACAGTCCTATAATCAAAAGATCAAAAACAAAATCGCAAATAAATTAAACAAAACTCCCCCAGGATTGTTGATAGTTGGACGGTACCCATTGTTTCGGACCAGCCGTGGAATGTGATTGTTAATGGAGGGGGAGTAAAATATTTACCTTTCCGTTTGGGAACTGCCTATAATGTATCTAGTACGGAAGATATTGGGAACTCTTGGTTGTTATGTTGACAATGAAAGCATACTTCTCAAAATTATTTTCATCTCTTTTTTAAAAGCTTCGAGCTCTAGCACCTTTGCAAATCCCTACTTCCCTCTGCGAAGGGCCTATCTTTTAATTTCATGCAATAGTCAGTATTATTCCTTCTCATTCCAACCTACTCTTTAGTTGGCAAGCATCAAGTGATGGGGAAAGATCTATGCATATATGACCATTCAAATATATTTGATCATGAATTATTATTGTTGACAATTATCTATTTGATAAATAAGTTGGGTGGCAAAACATTAAGCCCCTATCTTTCTCTGTGTTTGATGGATGCTATTTGTTCTAAAAATATGCTTTGAGTGTAGCAATCATGGAAGACTACATGATGGTTGAGTATGTGGGATTTGCTAAATCAAAGCTCTTACATAGACCCTTCCTGAAAATAAGATGAATTGCAATTGTTTGATGGTTGAGAACATAGTTTGTTAGTTTTCAAGAAAGCTTATGGTCTATACTTTAACATGTGAATAGCTTGCTACTTGATTATGAGAAGCTTTATGATATGAGCCACTGTTATGACATATAATGATGCTAGAAAAAGTGATTGAAATTATGATTGATCCAACTTGTGCACTTGATAGCATTCCACATAAAAAAATTTGTTTTTATCATTTACCTACTCAAGGATGAGCAGGAATTAAGCTTGAGGATGCTTGATATGTCTCCAACGTATCTATAATTTTTGATTGTTCCATGCTATTAAATTATCTATCTTGGATGTTTTATATGCATCTATATGCTATTTTATAAGATTTTGGGACTAACCTATTAACTTAGAGCCTAGTGCCATTTTCTGTTTTTTCCTTGTTTCTGAGTTCCGCAGAAAAGGAATATCAAACGGAGTCCAATTGAGCAAAAAATTACGGTGATTTTTTATGGACCAAAAGAAGCCCCCGAAGCAAAAGAGTTGGGCCAGAAGAGCCACAAGGCCTCCACGAGGGTGGAGGGCACGCCCTCCATCCTTGTGGTTGACTCATGGACCCCTGACATGAAACTGACGCCAAAATTACTACAAATACAGAAAGCCCCGAAAAGAAACCTAAATCAGGAGTTCCGCCACCTCAAGGCTCTGTAGCCACCAAAAACCAATCAGGACCCTGTTCCGGCACCCTGCCGGAGGGGGAAATCATCACCAGTGGCCATCTTCATCATCCCGGCGCTCTCCTTGACGAGGAGGGAGTAGTTCACCCTTAGGGCTGAGGGTATGTACCAGTAGCTATGTGTTTGATCTCTCTCTTGTGTTCTTGATTTGGCACGATCTTGATGTACCGCAAGCTTTGCTTTGCTAGTTGGATCTTATGATGTTTCTCCCCCTCTACCTTATTGAAATGGATTGAGTTTTCCCTTTGAAGTTATCTTATTGGATTGAGTCTTTAAGGATTTGAGAACACTTGATGTATGTCTTGCATGTGCTTATGTGTGGTGACAATGGGATATTCACGTGATCCACTTGATGTATGTTTTGGTGATCAACTCGCGGGTTTTGTGACCTTGTGAACTTATGCAAAGGGGTTGGCACATGTTTTCGTCTTGACTCTCCGGTAGAAACTTCGGGGCACTCTTTGAAGTTCTTTGTGTTGGTTTGAATAGAAGAATCTGAGATCGTGTGATGCATATCATATAATCGAACCCGTGGATACTTGTGGTGACACTAGAGTATCTAGGTGACATTAGGGTTAAGGTGTTATTTTAGTACGAACTCTAGGGCTGTTTGTGAAAGTTATAGGAATAGGCCAATAGATCGATCAAGAAGAATAGCATTGAGGTGGTTTCATACCCTACCATAATCTCTTCGTTTGTTCTCCGCTATTAGTGACTTTGGAGTGACTCTTAGTTGCACGTTGAGGGATTGTTGTATGATTCAATTATATTATCATTGTTGAGAAACTTGCACTAATGAAAGTATGAATCCTAGGCCTTGTTTCGAAGCATTGCGATACCATTTTTGCTCACTTTTATCATTAGTTACCTTGCTATTTTTATATTTTCAGATTACAAAAACCTATATCTACCATCCATATTGCACTTGTATTACCATCTCTTCGCCAAACTAGTGCACCTATACAATTTACCATTGTATTGGGTGTGTTGGGGACACAAGAGACTATTTGTTATTTGGTTGCACGGTTGTTTGAGAGAGTCCATCTTCATCCTACGCCTCCCAAGGATTGATAAACCTTAGGTCATCCACTTGAGGGAAATTTGCTGCTGGCCTACAAAACTCTGCACTAGGAGGCCCAACAACGTCTATAAGGATAAAGTTGCGTAGTAGACATCACCCTACCTGTCCGCGAGCAACTAGAAGACGGCACACCCCGAGGCTGCCTCGAGGGTGGGCCGACCTCCCGCAGGCGGCCCCCCTTCCCTTGGAGTCTGTGCACCATTAATCTGATGAGACGGAGAGTGGCTACAATAAGCGCCCGCCAGGTGGCCGAACTATAGCCATGCGTCTCCCGACGAGGCTTCCATCATCAAGAGTGAATCTCCAGTAATAGGCGGTGAGCGTGGCCCGTAGGCGGCGGGCCCTACTTATCGGTAAGGTTCACGGCAGCCGGTGGGACCCACCAAGCGGCAGGCCCAAGCTGTCGGAAGAGAACCCGGCGCCCAAGACACTAACATCTGGGTCCTACACCCGGCCATATTACTATTGTACCCCTGGGGGTAGGCCTATATAAACCCACCAGGTTCACCCATGCAAAGGGTTCACCACCCACACAAACACACACACCCATAGCCAGAGAGGCAAAGGAGGTAGCCTTGCCCTTCTTCCTCCTCTAGCCGAACAGCTCAAGGAGCAACCTTGTAGCCACCTATTGACATTAGTCATCATGCAGATACCCCACATTGTAGGACTAGGGGTGTTATCTCCATGGAGAGCCCCAAACCTGGGTAAGACTCGTAGGAGTTTGAGATCTCGCTCACACCTGCTTCCAGGGCCCGACGACGTACTCCCGTCCCCATCCATGATAAGCCACCCCTTCGCATATGTTGTTAGATATCCCCGACATTTGGCGCCCACCATGGGGCTAAGCGCACCGTCGGCCGGAGGCATGTTCTGGACGGGAACCCTTTTCCTCTCCGGCGAGCACGTCGCGGCCGACCTAATCAGCCAGCCCGACGCGCCCGCTAGTGCTTCCACCTGCACGCTGCCTGATGCGGAGGCAGCCTGCTCCGCGAGCAGCATCACCGACCTCGTCGGCAAGATCAGCCTCTCGGACGAGCCCGCGCCTAATGCGGGAGCAGCCTGCCCCGCGAGCTGCCTCATCGACCTCCTCGGCAAGCTCTGCATCGCCAACGAGCCCATCGAGATGCTCATCGACTCCGACGCAATTTCCGTTGATGCCTTCCCTGGCAACATGGTGATCATCGACGACCCACTCCCTCCTGTCGCCAACGGCGCCAGCGCCGGCATCATCATGGAGGTGATGGTCACCGGCCGCAGCAGGGACTCCCATGGAGCAGCCCAGGATCCGCTGCGAGCGGCCCTGCGGGGCCTGTCTATACCCTATTGCTGCCAACATAGATGGGACGATGCTGGAGGTGTTCCGCGTCGCCCTCCACGACAGGGCCAACAAGCTAGCGGCCATGAGGCGCCGCGCCGAAGCCTCCCAGCGCGAGATCGACCACATCACAGGAGGCACGCTGACTGCTGGCTAGCCCAGCTGGGCCGGTGAGATCTAGCAGCACGGCGCGGCCATCGCCAGCATGGTAGGAGCCGGACGCCCAATCTATGCTACCCTAGTGGAGAACCTACGAGCTGCCCAGGCAGCAGCAGAAGATTTGGATCACTTGGAGGGCGACGAGTACCGCAGCCAGATGGCGCGCCTCAACGAACTCCTCGACGCTACGACCACGCAACAAGACGTGTGCCACCACACGATGGCGGCCAGTAGGCAGGCCGAAAACCTCCCCTCCCCCCGCCGTGAGCATGGGGCGACCTCCCGGTCCCCAACAGGCGGCGCTCGCGGTCAGCAAGACCCAGAGCCGGCTGCTAGCCATAGCCGGCACACTCGCCTCACGGGTGTGCGCAGCCAGCATGGGTGCCCATGAGTTGAGAACCGGCGGGACGACCATCTATCACCTCCTCGTCGGGAGAGGCATGCCTCCCCGCTGCCTGTCGATCATTTGACTCTTGGAGGCCGGCTGGGCCCCCATGAAAGAGTCGGAGAGAACGACGCGCGCCGCCGGATTGAGTGGCTTGCTCGATCCCTGGCTGTAGAAGAAGACTATGCAATCGGCCCGGCCTGCTTCGGCCCCCGCATTCGCGATGAGCCCTTCCCCAAATGGTTCTCGCTTCCTCGAGACACTCCCAAGTACAACGGCTCCAAGAAGCTGGAGGACTGGTTGGTCGACTACTCCACAACCATCAACATAGAAAACGACAATAAGAGCGTTGCCGTGAAGTATGTTCCACTCATGCTCCAGGGCACAGCTCAGACATGGCTGAACAGCCTCAAGCCATACAACGTCAACAGCTGGTTGGACTTCGCCGATGTCTTCATCCGCAACCTCACCAGCACCTACATGCGGCCACCCAAGCCCCACCTGACGATGACCTGTACCTAGGGTAGGGCAATAGGCCTAACCTAGACGCCCTTCCCAAGGACACTACCCTAAGATCAACGGCTTCCAAAGAACATCAGCATCCACCGACTGGATTCACCTCAGAGTGCAACCCACTCGACCAACAACTCCACTCGGATAACCCAATTCCATTCGACCAGTATATCATCATTCGACCGTACAAGAAGCCACTCGGAGTACAGAAGATCTAAAGTCACTTGAGATGGCAATGATCAGGCATTCACTCTGTAGCGTTAATGATCATTTATATGTCTTCATTGCTGGCGTTACCAGTAACGTCTCACCTTAATGTGCATTGAACTCCTTGTAACGTGGGCTGGCTCAGGTCCTGGCGCACTCTATATAAGCCACCCCCTCCACTGAGACAAGGGTTCGCACCCCCTGTAACTTCACGCATAATACAGTCGACCGCCTTCGGGCACCGAGACATAGGGCTTTTACTTCCTCCGAGAAGGGCCTGCACTAGTAAATCTTGCGTGCACAATCTCACCATAGCTAGGATCTTGCCTCCTCCTACGTACCCCCATTCTACTATAAGACTTAGAACCACGACACTGCCAGCTCTCCATGTGCGTTCAGGGTCCGACTGAGTCCACTCGAGACTACCTGACGCGATGGGACGAGTTGCGCAACTCCTGCGAAGAGGTGCATGAGGTGCAGGCCATTGAATACTACATCGCCGGGTGCAGAGAGGGCACCTTACTGAATCACAAGCTCTTGTGCGATGTACCGGCAACACTGCACGAGGTCCTGATCGTGGCGGACAAGTACGACACTGCCAACTCCTCCATGAAGTCAGAGATCTGGGTTCACGCGTCCGGGAAGGTGCTCCCGCCAACTCCTCACGACTCCGCTTGGCTTCAAAAGGCCCGCCACGACATCGAGGCGCTCCCCATCCGCAGGGCAACGCACTTTCGGGCGTGCGTCCGTGGTGTTCTCCTACGGCAGCCGTCGCCCCAGTATCGATCAGCTTCCGCAACATCTTCGTTTCTCGCTGCTCGCCGTCGCAAGCGATCTGGGCGATCATGGCTTCAGCGGTGGATCGAGCATGAAGTGGCTCGCTTGTCGACCACCCCTCAAGTCGTGTCACTCGAGCCCGACGAATCTCTCTACAGGCTGTTCGATCTGTCCACTGGCTCCGTCGAGACCATGCGCGAGTGTGACAGCAGCGACCCTGCGGCAGAAGTCCTGATGGTCGACACGCCGTGTAGCCCGCCTGGTTTCCGCCACAACGACGGTGGCGATGGTGGCGGTGATCCATCGCATGTTCATGAAGAGTATCGTCATCAAGCCCTTATTTCGCAGCAGAGAGAGGAGCTGCATCGTCGCAATACGGAGGAACTCCACACTCCCATCGTCGGGGAAACCTCTGAGGCTCAGGCCTTGCAGGCTGCGCACCTGGGCACGTTGGTTGAGCACGCGCAGCTGGAGAACCTTCAGCATTCACTCAACGAACGCGCTCAACGACTGATCCCTGAATCCAGTCGACGATAGTGGCAATTGTTCCCACCCGAACCTCAGGTATACTGCACTCTGATTCATAATCTTACTACTGCGGCCCGCATAGGAGAGTAGATCCAGCTGTCCTAATCAGAGGTTGGAAGGGGTTTGATGCAGATTGGAGGGTTGTTCCGAGCAACGGGACAGCAAAACACAACAGTTTCCCAGTCGCGCAACAAGATCCATAGCAGATCCGTGGTGGTGGACACCATCTAGTCGGCTCACAACCCAAGATCGCCTCTGCAGCATCAGGGCCAAGGGCACCGTCAAGAACAGTACATGGGTCGGAACCACGAGCATTATGATCATCGGTTCGGCCGTGAAGACCACCGTCGAGTGCCCACGTCCCCTCCGAGGGGCGGATCGTATGCACCCCCGGCGACCCGATGACAGGCGTCCATATGGTGACGAGTGAAGACATCTAGTCGACCCTAGAGAACACGGATTTGATGCAAGTTCAATTTTGGTTCAAGGTCTGGTCAACCGGAACAGAGCTCACAGATAAGGACATGACAGAGATCAACCAACAAGAAACCGAGTACATGTATCTGGACCTGAGTGTTTCAGCATTGCTATCAGGGCCGAGGAAATCCCTCCGAACTTTAGGTTGGCGACTGGGGTAAGTAAGTTCACCGGTGAATCCAAACCTGACACTTGGCTAGAGGACTACCGAGTGGCTGTATAGATTGGTGGCGGTAATGATGATGTAGCCATGAAAAATCTTCCTCTGATGCTGGAAGGGTAACCCAAAGCTTGGTTGAATTAGTTGGCTCCTGGCAGTATATTCAGTTGGGAAGAGTTGGCCCAAGTCTTCATTAGGACGTTTCAGGGCACCTGCGTGCGGCCTGCAAGGCTGACTGAATTGCAACACTCTGTACAAAAACCGAATGAAACTTTGAGGGATTACATCCAGAGGTGGACTACTTTGCATCACACTATGGAAAATGTGTCACCACACCAAGCAGTTTGCGCCTTCAAGGAGGGCATTCGGTACAGAGAGCTTAACCGGAAATTCGATCGGACAGGGGATATGATTCTGACCCGAATGATGGAAATAGCCACACCGTACGCTAACAGTGAGGAAGAAGACCGACTCCGCAGTGGCAAGAACAAACCAGTCGCCCAAGACACCAGAGGGGGTAATTCCAATCAGAAACAGAAGCGCAAAGCCGAACCCGCTGCTCCTGGTGAAACCGCAGTGGTGACCCAGGGAAAATTCAAAGGAAAACCTAAAGGGCCATGGGTCCCCAAAAAGATGAAAGACTCAGCAGGAAATTATGTGTTAGATTTGCTGTGCCATATACAGACCAAGAAGGATGAAGAGGGGAACCTGATTTATCCCAATTATACCACTCGATAGTGTCGACTCCTTATCCAGCTGTTCCGAGAGGGCCGGCCCGGTGAGAAAGATAAGGAATCTGATAAGGATGAAGACAAAGAGGAGGATGATGGTTTCCCCAACATCAATGCCACTTTGGTGATTTTTGCCGACGTTGAGAGCGAATGTCGACTGAAAGTCATCAACAAAGAAGTAAACATGGTTTCCCCAGCAACGCCAATGTATTTGAAGTGGTCTAAGACTCCCATTACATTCAACTAGTCTGACCATCCGACACGCATTGCTACCCCAGGGCGGCAAGCGTTGGTGGTCGACCCATTCATTAGGGGCACTCGGTTGACCAAAGTTCTGATGGATGGTGCTAGTGGCTTGAACATTTTGTATGTTGAGACTCTCTGATATGGGCATCCCGATGTCCAAGCTCAGTGAAAGCAATATGTGCCTCCACGGTGTCATTCCCGGGAAGAAAGTTGATTCACTCCATCAGATCACTCTTGATGTGGTTTTTGGTCATTCGTAGAATTATCGCAAGGAAAATTTGACATTTGAAGTTGTGGATTTTCACAGTGCTTATCATGCTATTCTGGGCAGGCCTGCATACGCCCGCTTCATGGCTCGACCATGTTACATATACCTCATGCTGAAGATGCCTGATCCCAAGGGTGTGATCACGATCACTGGTAGTCGGCAGAGAGCGGAGGAGTGCTTCCAGAAGGGCTCGAAGATTGCCGATGAATAGATGGCAGTAGTGGAAATGCAAGAATACCAAAAGAACGTAGATCCGAGTGATTTGTTACGTGACAAGAAGCCTGCTTCAGAATTTGCATTTCAGTCGTCTGGTGAAACAAAGCAAGTTCACATTCACCCGACCGATCCTAATGCTGCTCCGACTCATATCTCAACAACACTCGACAGCAAATAGGAAGAAGAGCTCACCCAGTTCCTCCGTGAGAACTGGGACATCTTTGCATGGAAGCCTTATGACATGCCAGGTGTACCCAGAGGACTGGTTGAGCACCATTTGTGAGTCGACCCGAAAGCAAAACCCGTCAAAAAGCATCTCCATCGGTCCGCCGTGGAGAAGAGGAAGGCAATTGGTGAAGAGGTGGCTCGGCTTCTAGCAGCTGAGTTCATCCACGAGATATACCACTCCGAGTGGCTCGCCAATGTTGTCACGGTCCCCAAGAAATATGATTCCCTTTGCATGTGTATCGACTTCAAGCATATCAATCGGGCCTGCCCGAAAGATCATTACCCTCTACCCTGCATCGATCAAATTTTCGACTCGACTCCGGAATGTGAGTGTCTGTCCTTTTTGGACGCTTATTCCGGGTACAATCAGATCCGACTGTATGGACCTGACGAAATAAAAACAGTTTTTATCACCCCATTCGGGTCCTTTTGCTATGTTACCATGCCCTTTGGTCTCAGGAATGCTGGTGACACATTCATGCGCATGATTTAGAAGTTCCTGCTCACTCAAATCAGTCAGAATGTGGAATCATACATGGATGACATGGTGGTCAAGTCACGTAAAGGTTCTGACCTACTGACTGACCTCACCGAAACCTTTGCCAATCGAAGAAGATATGATATCAAGCATAATCCGTCAAAGTGCACATTCGGAGTCCCAGGAGGAAAGTTACTCGGTTTCCTCGTCTCCGGACAAGGGATCGATGCAAACCCAGAAAAAGTTGGTGCAATCCTCTGAATGAAATGCCTTGTGCGTGTGCATGATTTTCGGAAGCCTACTGGTTGCCTGGCTGCATTGAGCCGATTCATTTCTCGTCTTGGTGAAAAGGCATTGCCTCTTTACCGACTGATGAAGAAATCTGACAAGTTCGAGTGGACTCCTGAAGCTGACATAGCATTTGCAGAGCTCAAAGCCCTTCTTTCCACCCAACTGGTGCTTGCTGCCCCAATCAACAAAGAGCCTTTACTGCTTTATATCACAGCCACTGGACAAAGTTGTGAGTACAGTGCTCACGGCCAAGTGGGAAGAAGAAGGAAAACCCTACAAAGTTCAGTGCCCAGTGTATTGTATTTTTGAAGTCTTAACTCCATCCAAGCAGAGATATTTGCATTATCAGAAGCTAGTTTATGGAATTTATTTGACGAGAAATAAAGTTGCACACTACTTCTCAGATCACTCGGTTTCAGTCGTTAGTGATGCTCCATTATCAGAAATTCTGAACAAAAGAGATGCAATTGGTCGAGTGGCGAAGTGGGCGATTGAACTCCTTCCGTTGGATATCAAGTTTGAGGCAAAGAAAGCAATCAAGTCCCAAGCAATAGCATATTTCCTCGCTGAGTGGAGTGAGCAGCAACAACCGACTCAAATTCACTCAGAATATTGGACGATGTTCTTTGATGGGTCCAAGATGCTGAATGGTTCTGGTGATGGGGTAGTCCTAGTATCCCCATGAGGCGACAAACTCAGTTATGTTCTCGAGATTCACTTTGATTCCTCTAACAATGAGGCTGAATATGAGGCACTTCTGTACGGGTTGCGTATGGCCATTTCACTCGGCGTCCGTCGCCTAATGGTTTATGGCGACTCAGATTTGGTGGTCAATCAAGTGATGAAGGCATGGGATATCAGGAGCCCAGCTATGACTGGCTATTGCAATGCAGTGAGGAAGTTGGAAAAGAAGTTTGAGGGGTTAGATCTCCACCACATATCCCGAGTCAAGAATCAAGCAGCTGATGATCTGGCAAAGATAGGCTCCAAGTGCGAGCCTATTCCCAGCAATGTGTTTTGGAGCATCTCCACACTCTGTCAATTCAAGAGAATCCTTTCACAGTAGAGCCCCCACAACCAAAAAGTTCCACTGATCCGACCAAAGTTGAAACCGCAGCCGTGGTCGACCTGATCATGGAGGTTTTGGTCATCACCCCTGATTTGACGGTGCCATATATTGCATATCTACTCAGAAAAGAGCTCCCAGAAGATGAGGATGAGGCCCTTCAAATCGTCCGTCGATCCAAAGCCTTCACAGTGATAGGTGGACGACTATACAGAGAGATTGTTACTGGAGTTTCTCAACGATGCATCACACCAAAAGAAGGTCGAATGATTCTCAATGATATCCACTCAGGGACCTGTGGTCACCATGCGTCCTCTCGGACAATCATGGCCAAAGTATACCGAGCGGGTTTTTACTGACCGCGAGCAAATGAAATGGCAAAGGAAATAGTCGACAAGTGTGAGGGCTGCTAGTTCTACTAAAACATGTCCCACAAACCTCCATCAGCCTTGAAGACCATTCCACTCGTCTGGTCGTTTGCTGTTTGGGGATTAGATATGGTTGGACCCCTCAGGACTTGCAGAAGTGGTTTCACTCATTTGCTTGTAGCAGTCGACAAGTTCACTAAATGGATCAAAGCCAAGCCTATCAAGAGTCTCGATTCAAGCATTGCCATCAGTTTCATCAGAGAGCCGACATTTAGATATGGAGTTATTCACAATATTATCATAGATAATGGCTCCAACTTTGATTCTGATGAGTTCAAAGCATTCAGGAACTCAGGTCGACTATGCGTCTGTCGCGCATCCGCAGTGGAATGGGCAGGTAGAGAGAGCAAATGGTTTGGTCCTCCAAGGGCTGAAACCCCGGTTGATGTGTGACCTCAAGCATGCAGCAGGTGATTGGGTAGATGAGTTACCATCAGTCCTTTGGGGGTTGAGAACAACGCCAAATCGGCCGACTGGTCGGACTCCCTTCTTCATGGTCTATGGGGCTGAAGCCGTGCTGCCAAGCGATTTGCTTCACAATGCGCCCAGAGTGGAAATTTTCTTAGAAGCTAAAGCAGACTAGGCTCGGCAAGCTGTTGTTGACCTCCTGGAAGAAGAGAGAGAGATGGCCTTGATCCGATCGACCATTTATCAGCAAGACCTCCGTCGATTCCATGCCAGAAATGTGAAAGGTCGAGCATTTCAGGAAGGAGACCTGGTGCTCGGAGTGGATCAGCAATGGCCTCACAAGCTTGCTCCTGCTTGGGAAGGTCCCTTCATCATCATCAAGGTGCTCCACAACGGAGCGTATCACCTTTACAATGTGGAACAAAAGAAAGACGAGCCACGCGCTTGGAACGCGGATCTGCTCCACCATTTTTACACTTAAACACTCGAGTCGACAAGTTGTAATAAGAATCGTCCAGTTTGCTTATCGATGACAAGATTTTTGTAGTACCTTAATAATTGTTATCCTGTCAAGTTGAATTTTCAAATCCCCCAATTGGGGGCTTAGCCGCGAACCTGATTCACCTAAGTTTCAAAACATCTCCGAGTGGTGATCAATCCCCTCACTTGGGGGCTTAGGCGCGAACCTGATTCACCTAAGTTTCTAAAATCCTACCGAGTGGAGAGCAATCCTCCCACTTGGAGGCTTAGCTGCAGTCCCGTACTCGCCTAAGTTTACCAAAAATACCTACCGAGTAGAGAGCATTCCTCCCACTCGGGGGCTTAGCTGCAGTTCTGTACTCGCCTAAGTTTCTGAAATCGTACTGAGTGGAGAGCAATCCTCCCACTCTGGAGCTTAGCTGCAGTCTCGTACTCGCCTAAGTTTATAAAATCCTACTGAGTGGAGAGTAATCCTCCCACTCAGAGGCTTAGCTGCAGTCCCGTACTCGCCTAAGTTTCTAAAATCCTACCGAGTGGAGAGCAATCCTCCCACTCGGAGGCTTAGCTGCAGTTTCATACTCGCCTAAGTTAAAAACCACCTCTAGTGGTCGAGTCACAAGTACAACGTGTGCTCCATCCCGATCTGCAAGGACGACGAAGTGCAGGTCGTGCACAGCACCTAGTTCTCTTGTCCATGACCCACTTGACGGAGCTGCGTCGCAAGTACAATGTGCGCTCCATCCTGATCCGCAAGGACGACGAAGTGCAGGTCGTGCACAGCACCTAGTGCTCTTGCCCATGGCCCACTCAATGGAGCTGCATCACAAGTACAACGTGCGCTCCATCCCGATCTGCAAGGAGGATGAAGTGCATGTCATGCACATCACCTAGTGCCCTTGTCCACGACCCACTCGACGGAGCCGCGTCGCAAGTACAATGTCTGCTCCATCCTGATCCATAAGGATGACGAAGTGCAGGTCGTGCACAACACCTAGTGGTCTTGTTCATGATAGAGGCTAAGGTGTCCTGATGTTTCGATGAGATGGTGGCTATCGTTTTCTGTGGGAGTCGACCTTGACAATCCGACTACGAACATGCGAGACGTCGCGCCTTAGCAATCGCTAAACCAACTTCCGAGGGTTATTGACCACGCCGGAGCACGATCAACCTGACCACGAGGGTCTGTTTCCTGCGAGCAAACGAAGAACAAGCAAGAAACTGAGATTGCAATCGGGATATTGCGAATATAAGATGAAAGCTTTATTGATCAAGGTGGGGTTCTGTGACGTCTTGGTCTGGTCGTTGGACACAAACGAAGTACGCGAAGTTGCAGCTATGGCGAACCTTTAATCTAAACAAAACCCAACGTCTAAACGACGCCCTAAGGGCTGTATATATGGAGGAAGAGGGGGGAATTTCGTGGCCCTTGAGGGTGGGGTCCGAAACCAACCCTAACTCTTGTTTCCCCACACATACGGACTCTAAAAATAGCCTATACTTAAGTATTTCGAAATTACATGGGCCTGGCCCATTAATAAGGTGACGCAGCACCTAGAATAGCCTATGGACGAATATTATGAAGTGGCATCTTGTATATTTCGTCCAAGGCTTCATGCACTCCTTATGGCGGCTTCAAAGTCCTGAAATCATCACTTGTAACTCCGTTCTTGATCCCCTTGCGCATGCCATCAACTCCATGCGTGTTCTTGCTCCAATGTTCATCCTTCTCCAAGCTAGGCCCTTCATTTGTAAGCAAAACAAATGTATCCAATTTAGGCAGCATCATAATCTCATGAACATTAGAATCATTACCAAGAAACGAAAGTACCTGGTAATTTAATTGGCGTGCGCGAGCTCTAGTAATTGGTCCAGTATATGTAACAGTAGGGGCTGTGGGTGTAACAATGGTATTGATGTCCTCATCAATCCTCCCCTTCTTGAAATGAAGTCGTCCTCGACGGAAGCTCATCTTCCTCACCCAAATAAGGCTTCAAATCTGCAATGTTAAAAGTGGGACTAACCCCAAAATCTACAGGTAGCTCAAGTTTATATGCATTATCATTTATTTTCTCTAACACCTTAAAAGGACCATCAGCACGTGGCATTAGCTTTGATTTGCGCAGATTAGGAAATCTATCTTTACGCAAATGTAACCAAACAAGATCTCCAGGCGCAAACACAACATGTTTTCTACCCTTATCTCCAGCAAGTTTATATTTAGCATTCATACGCTCAATGTTTTCCTTAGTTAACTCATGCATTTTTAAAATCAATTCAGAACTTCTTTAGCATCAAAATTAACCTTCTCTGAAGATGGAAGAGGCAACAAATCAATAGGTGCACGAGGTAGGAAACCATACACAATTTCAAAAGGGCACATCTTAGTAGTAGAATGCAATGAACGATTATAAGCAAATTCAATATGAGGCAAGCATTCTTCCCACATTTTCTTGTTATTCTTCAAAACAGCCCTAAGCATAGTAGACAATGTTCTATTGACTACTTCAGTTTGTCCATCAGTTTGGGGGTGACAAGTAGTACTAAAAAGCAGCTTAGTCCCCAACTTAGCCCATAAACATCTCCAAAAGTGGCTAAGAAATTTAGTATCACGATCTAAAACAATAGTATTTGGCACACCATGTAAGCGAATAATTTCACGAAAGAACAAATCAGCAACATTAACAGCATCATCGCTTTTATGACATGGTATAAAGTGTGCCATTTTCGAGAACCTATCCACGACAACAAATATGCTATCCCTCCCCTTCTTTGTTCGATGTAAACCTAAAACAAAGTCCATAGATATATCCTCCCAAGGAAAACTAGGTACAGGTAAAGGCATATATAAACCATGAGGACTGAGTCGTGACTTAGCTTTTTGACATGTAGTGCAGCGAGCAACAAAACGATCAACATCCCGTCTCATCTTTGGCCAAAAGAAATGTGTAGCAAGTATATCCTCCGTCTTCTTCACACCAAAGTGTCCCATTAGTCCTCCTCCATGCGCCTCCTGCAACAACAAAAGACGAACGGAGCTAGCTGGAATGCATAGCTTGTTAGAACGAAACACAAATCCATCATTAACGATGAACTTGTTCCATGTTCTACCTTCTTTACAATTCTGTAATACATCTTTAAATTCATCATCATGCACATATTGATCTTTGATGGTCTCCAAACCAAATATTTTAAAGTCAAGTTGTGAAATCATAGTATAACGACGAGACAATCCATCAGCAATAACATTTCCTTTTCCCTTCTTGTGTTTAATGACATAAGGGAAAGTGTCAATGAGTTCAACCCATTTAGCATGTCTACGGTTCAGTTTTGCTTGACTTTTAATGTGTTTCAAAGATTCATGATCAGAATGTATAACAAATTCTGTGGGCCATAAATAATGTTGCCATGTTTCTAAAGTCCGAACAAGAGCATATAATTCTTTATCATAAGTAGAATAGTTCAGACTAGGCCCACTCAACTTTTCAGAAAAGTATGCAACAGGTTTTCCATCTTGTAATAACACACCTCCTAATCCAATTCCACTAGCATCACATTCAAGCTCAAAAGTCGTATTGAAATTAGGAAGTTGGAGTAAAGGAGCATGTGTCAACTTATCTTTCAATACCGTGAAGGCTTCTTCCTGTGCGGTACCCCAAACAAAAGGTACATCCTTCTTTGTAAGCTCGTTGAGAGGTGCAGCAATGGTGCTGAAATCTCTCACAAAACGCCTATAGAAACCAACGAGGCCAAGGAAACTCCTCACTTGTGTCCTCACTTGTGTGACCGTTTTGGGCTGCGGCCAACTCTCAATAGCTTCAATCTTGGCTTTATCAATTTCAATTCCCTGTGGAGTAACAACATAGCCAAGATAAGGTACTCGGTCGGTGCAAAAGGTGCACTTTCCAAGATTACCAAACAAACGTGCATCACGTAGAACAATAAAAACAGCACGTAAATGTTCCAAATGTTCCTCCAAAGATTTGCTATAAATCAATATGTCATCAAAGTAAACTACCACAAATCGTCCAATGAAAGCGCGTAAAACTTCGTTCATTAATCTCATGAAAGTACTAGGTGCATTAGTTAACCCAAAAGGCATAACTAACCACTCATATAATCCAAACTTAGTTTTAAATGCTGTTTTCCATTCATCTCCCAATTTCATACGAATTTGATGGTATCCACTACGCAAATCAACTTTGGAGAATATTGTAGAGCTACTCAATTCATCAAGCATATCATCTAGCCTAGGAATAGGATGACGATAACGAATAGTAATATCATTAATGCCTCTACAATCAACGCACATACGCGACGTACCATCCTTTTTCGGCACCAAAATGATAGGAACAACACAAGGACTAAGGGATTCACGTATATAACCTTTGTCGAGCAGTTCTTGTACTTGACGCATAATCTCCTTCGTATCCTCTAGATTGGTACAGTATGGTGCACGGTTGGGTAATAATGCACCGGGAATTAAGTCAATTTGATGCTCCATCCCTCGAATAGGTGGTAATCCCGATGGCACGTCTTGTGGAAAGACGTCAGCGAACTCCTGCAAAATGTTAGTGACAGCAGGGGGCAAAGAGGAAGGCACGTCCTCGAATGAAAATAATGCCTCTTTGCACACAAAAGCATAGCAAATAGATTTGCTAATATCTAGCTCATCAATATCACATTTGGTGGCAAGTAAACATGCACTTTTCAATTTAATTTCAGAAGCAACAGTAGATGGTTTATTATTAGGTTTATGGTGCTCAAATTCTTTTGCCACAATCTGATTTTCACTCTTATTTGTCTCCTGTTTTGCTTTATTAGCTCTATTAATATCATCTTTCAAAATGGAATCAGGAGTCATAGGAAGCAAAGTAATATTTTTATCGTTATGAACAAGAGTATACTGATTGTTTCTACCATGGTGTATAGAATTTTTATCAAATTGCCATGGTCTACCAAGTAATAAGGAACATGCTTGCATAGGTACCACATCACAATCAACATAATCAGCATATGTAGAGATACTAAAATGCACACGAACAGTACGTGTTACCTTAACCTTGCCGCTGTTGTTGAACCATTGGATGTAGTAAGGATGTGGATGTGGTCTTGTGGTGAGAGATAGCTTCTCCACCATCTCGATGCTAGCCAAGTTGTTGCAACTCCCTCCATCTATGATCACGCGAACAGAACGTTCCTTCACAACTCCCTTGGTATGGAACAAATTATGCCTCTGATTTTGCTCAGCTTGTGTAACCTGCACACTCAAAACAACGTTGAGCAACTAAACTTTCATACCTGTCAGCATCTTCAGGAGCATGTATTGCGTCTCCATGATCAGAATCGTCTCCACCGTTCGTTCACGTGTAATAAGAGCAAAGTCTCTCATCATAGTCACTAGCGGACTCATACCACATCCTCAGTAACAATCATCACATGCTTTAGATGGCATTCTCTCATATGACTCCACCTTGAACGTCGACAAATAATATCATGTGTTTGCCTGTTGATGGCACATGGATGAAGAGAGCTCTTTGCAGGCCCAGAAGGTGTGCTCTTGCAGATAGTGGTGATGTGCCTGCTTTATTGTATCACGGTTGGAGGTGTAGCCGACGGAGGGGCGGTGTAGCAGAACGTGTGGAAGTAGAATGATGCACGTGGTGTCCATGAGAGGTGACCTGCAGAAAAGTTATACCGCGCCATGCTGTTCGATCCTGCACTTACGTTCAGCTTTACAAGCAAGATGGAATAAACGAAGTGATATTAGTTATACTCCTTATACTCTAGAATCGTCTGATCTCTCTATTTAATCCACCCATAAAACGTGGCAAGCATAGCTTCATTCTCCTCACAATACCACATCTAATCATGCAGTTTTTGTAATTCCTGAATAAATATTCTTCTACAGAATTTTTTCCCTGTCTTAAGCGCTCGCAATTTTTGAAGTAATTCACGTTGAATAATATGGTGGAACCAAAACGAGTACGCATAGATTTTCAAGCACCCAAGTAGCCGGATAAGGAATATAATCTACAATGCTCAGACCACCAAACACATGCAAAACTAGTGAATGCACAAACAGCAGCAGGAACACGTCTCTCCTCGGGATATTGTAAACATGTAAATCGTTGTTCAGTTTCTAACTCCCAAGTAAGATATATATCAGGAACATATCTACCCTCAAATGGTGGAATATTCAATTTTAGTTTAGGGAGATGGTCATGATCTCGTACCTGAGCGTGAGCCCTACCATTGCCATTATTTGCATGTGGACGACCTGGTGGTTGCTGTGCTGTTGGTGGCACGTAGTTCTGATTTTGATCAACCTCATCCTCATAATCTCCCACATAAGCATCCTCCTCCACATCAGCAGTAGGAGCCACAGAAGTATCAACAGCAGCACCAGCAGTTTGGCCCGACTGAAGAGGGACACGGCTCGCTCGGCGGAGGGCTGTTTCCCGACGTGGAGGTAGTCGGTGTTGTTGCTGTTGTTGCAGAGGTGCGGCAGGAGCAGCCGGTGGTGGTGGTGGAAAACGCGACAGCAATTCAGCAAACTTGTTATCGAGCTTTGTTTCAAACGTCTTCTCCATGCCATCTATCTTCTCCATGGCCTCTTCAAATCTGTTTATCACATCTTGCACCTGTCCACTCATCATTTGCTGAAACGTATCATGAAGCTCCTTGTTCGTCAAGTTCTCCCAGTCAGTCTCGTCGACTTGTGATCCTGGCATGGTTAGCAGCAATAGAAACACACAAGAATATGATCCTACAGACTACTAACAAGTGGTGGTGGTGGCGGGTGTCACAAATCCGTCAAGCAAATCTCAAATTCTTACCAGTTCTTACCCAGCAGCAGGCGGTGATCGGCAACCGTTGTAGTCAAAACTCTCAAAAGCTTGGATAGAGCGATTGCCAGGGAGAGTCAAACGCACGACGTAGATGTATGTGGAGCTGGGAAGGCTTATAGTATGGTAGCAAAAAGGGTCAGCAATAATCAATTCAGAGATGCAAAGTTGAATAAATGCTCAACGACGGTACTGTGCTGGTCAAACTCTTCCCTCGTCAAACTGATAGGATGGGCACGAAAAAAAAATTTCACTTTTTTTTCGGAAATCAGGGCAGCGACGACGAAAAAGTGCGACAAAAAATCACTATGATGGCACGTGGCTCAAAAGACTCAGAAAAGCCTAAAAATAGGATAGGGAAAAAATTTGCCCGTGAAAATTTTGGCCTAAAAACTGCCCGGGTCTCCAGAACTTTGGCATGCGGTCTAAATTTTCTAAATTTTTCCGATTTTTTTTGACCTACGCAGGCAAGGAAACACGACTCGGAATTTAGATTGATCTCAAGAACAAACCTAATATGAGAAGAACTCGGATTGGTGGTGGATATATGGTTGTGGTATATGGCAGCGGTGTGTATATGGTAGCGGTGTGTATATTGGATAGAGATTGGTGGTGTATATGGATACGGATTGTAAGTGTATATGGATATGGATTCAAGCGTGGCGGATAGCAAAAGTGGTAGATGGGCGATGATGATGGTGCGGCGGCGCGGTGACAACTTATGAACCAGAACTCGAAACTAAAAGACTAGACTCTAAGACAGCAACTTGACACGACGATGCAACCCAAATTCAACAAAGCAAAAGCCCTAAAAGGATTATGCAAAGGCTCAGATTGTGGGATATGATGAACTAACCCTAATTTTTTTTGTGTGGCTTTTTCGTGGACTGTAGGTATGAAGACAGACTCGATCTAATCTACGAAAAACTGTAAAATCTCACCGAGCAACCTGGAAATCTGATACCACTTGATAGAGGCTAAAGGTGTCCCGATGTTTCGATGAGATGGTGGCTATCGTTTTCTGTGGGAGTCGACCTTGACGATCCGACTACGAACGTGCGAGACGTCGCGCCTTAGCAATCGCTAAACCAACTTCCGAGGGTTATTGACCACGCCGGAGCACGATCAACCTGACCACGAGGGTCTGTTTCCTACGAGCAAACGAAGAACAAGCAAGAAACTGAGATTGCAATCGGGATATTGCGAATATAAGATGAAAGCTTTATTGATCAAGGTGGGGTTCTGTGACGTCTTGGTCTAGTCGTTGGACACAAATGAAGTACGCGAAGTTGCAGGGGAATTTCGTGGCCCTTGAGGGTGGGGTCCGAAACCAACCCTAACTCTTGTTTCCCCACACATACGGACTCTAAAAATAGCCTATACTTAAGTATTTCGAAATTACATGGGCCTGGCCCATTAATAAGGTGACGCAGCACCTAGAATAGCCTATGGACGAATATTATGAAGTGGCATCTTGTATATTTCGTCCAAGGCTTCATGCACTCCTTATGGCGGCTTCAAAGTCCTGAAATCATCACTTGTAACTCCGTTCTTGATCCCCTTGCGCATGCCATCAACTCCATGCGTGTTCTTGCTCCAATGTTCATCCTTCTCCAAGCTAGGCCCTTCATTTGTAAGCAAAACAAATGTATCCAATTTAGGCAGCATCATAATCTCATGAACATTAGAATCATTACCAAGAAACGAAAGTACCTGGTAATTTAATTGGCGTGCGCGAGCTCTAGTAATTGGTCCAGTATATGTAACAGTAGGGGCTGTGGGTGTAACAATGGTATTGATGTCCTCATCAGTTCATGTCCCACTCGTGAGAGCTGCATCACAAATTCAATGGCAGTTCTGAGTGAAGAATGAAGTTTCACTCAGAGTCAAGAGATTCAAAAGCAGCAAAGGTGAAGACAAACATATTCAAAGAAAAGCTAAGTTCAGATAAATATAGCAAGGTTTAGAACTGCAGATAAAAGTGCTCGGGCATCAAGCCCGAAGGAGTTTTAACGGTTACAAAATCACTCAGTATTCCGAGGCAAATTTAATTAAGCCATAAAGTTTCTTCACTCCGCTGAAGGAGGACTGGCAAGCTCGACAAATTCGTCCAGGTCAATTCCGTCTGCAATGCGAGTGGCTGCTTCAATGAAGGTCTCCATGAAGGACTGGAACTGGCGATGCTTGGTGGTGGCGACCTTGAGCGCTTCTAGCTTCTCTTCCTTGGCCTCTTTGCAACGGACACGAACCAGAGACAGAGCAACATCAACACCACATCAGGTGGATGACTTCTTCCATGCCTGCACTCGACCGGGGATCTCGTTGAGTCAAGTTATAAAAGACTCGAGGTCATTCTGGAACCTCTCCTTCGGCCAGAGCTCTGTGTCAACTCAGGAAACCGCTACCTTCAGTCGAGCTAGATAATCCACGACGCTGGCAAGACAAGATTCCAGTCGGAGTACGTTCATGGCAGCTTCATCCTTAACAGGAGAGTTGATGAGGTCCAAGTGTGTTTCAATCCGCCCAGTCTCTTCTTCAAAGTTTTGGAAAAATTCTTCACAACATAGCAAAATAATGAGTCGAAGAGTCGTGAGAAGAATCAACAATTGTCAAGAGAGACCAGTCGAGCAGGAGAAAATAACTTCAAGCATAAGGAATAACTTCTTGGCAAGTCCCCCCAGATAAACCACCAACTCATTCTTCTTCTGGGAGAGATCTTCAATCTTGTCGTTCAGGGCTACCTTGTCCTTCTTCAGACGTGTCACTTCCTTGTTAGCTTCAATGAGAGCAGTCTTCAGCTTGGCGTTGTCTTCTTCAAACGTCCCGACTGAAGCCAGCTTCTCATCGACGATTGTTGTTTTCTCTTGTGCCTCTTTCTGTGCTGCTGCGAGATCAAGGTCCTTCTGTGCTAGAGCCTGCCTCATTTTCTCTAAAAAATAATAAACAACACTTGGTTTAGTAATAAGAACGGAAATATGACACGGGAGACAATCCAATTTCCCAGTCGGCAAACTTTTACCTTCCATACCAGCTGTTTCGTCATTAGCTTTCTGCAAGTTCTGCTTGGCCAAATCTAGGTCAAGATTGAGCTAGATCGGCTTCCTCTCGAATTCAGTAAATTGGGATATTAGCTCACATGATTTCTGAAGTTAGCCAATAAGATATGTCAGTCGACAACAACGAAGATTACTTTCTTCCGAGTGATGAAGTACATGTTTAGGATATTACGACAAAAGGAGTTCTAAGACTACTGTAGAATCAAACATCCAACAGTAGTCTCGGGGACTACACCCAGTGGGTGCACTTAGCGTGCCCCCACTGGTTCGGTTTGGTACTCGACTTGGTTAGCCCAGTCGCCCAAAAAAAAGAGAAAAGCAACTGCAACATTGATTCTCAGACCACCGCCGATTGCCTGCAGTCGACCGCGGTCACAGGAACTACACCCAGTGGGTGCACTTGCCGTAACCCCACTGGTTTAAGAGCTCACTCGATTGGATCCGTTCAAGACCATGTGGGTATATTATCAACAAGATCTAAGACCCTAGCCAAATAAAACATTCGACGACGTTCTCGGGGACTACACCCAGTGGGTGCACTCTGTGTGCCCCCACTGGTTTAAAAGTTCACTCGACGTTGACTCAAGTGAACAAGGTTACAAAGTAAAAGAAGGCACCCAGTGGGTGAACAGATGCAGACTCATGACAGATGCACATGAAGTTTGAAAAGGTTTGAAAACGCTCATCCACGGACATCTTATGAATAATCAAGAAACAATTTTCAAGTGTCAAGTTAGAAGATAAGTCGGAAATCAACTAACCTGGACGTTGGCTTGGAGAGCTGCACTGGCGTCATCGGCGGCTTGACTGGTCTCACGCACCATCTTCATCCTCTCCATCATAAGGCTTGCTTGGCGTATTGTAACGCCCTCGATGTGGCTATATCTCCCACGTGTCGAAGCACGACTTAGAGGCATAACCGCATTGAAAGCAATGTCGCAAGTGAGGTAATCTTCACACAACCCATGTAATACATAAGGGAAAGAGGTACATAGTTGGCTTACAATCGCCACATCACACAATTACATGAATAAAGAATTACATCAACCAGATACAATCAAGGTCCGACTACGGAACCAAAATAAAAGAAGACTACCCCAAATGCAACACAGATACCCGATCGACCCCAACTGGGCTCCACTACTGATCAAGTAGAACGAAACAACACAAAGGACAAGATCTTCATCGAGCTCCTCCTAAGCTTAGTTGCGTCATCTGCACGGACTCATCGGCACCTGCAAGCTGGTTTGGAAGTATCTGCGAGTCACGGGGACTCAGCAATCTCGCACCCTCGCGATCAAGACTATTTAAGCTTATGGGTAAGGTAAAGGTATGAGGTGGAGCTGCAGCAAGCGACTAGCATATATGGTGGCTAACATATGCAAATGAGAGCGAGAAGAGAAGGCAAAAGCACGGTCGAACAACTATGATCAAGAAGTGATCCTAGAAGAACCTACGTCAAGCATAACTCCAACACCGTGTTCACTTCCCGGACTCCGCCGGAAAGAGACCATCACGGTTACACACGCGGTTGATGTATTTTAATTAAGGTCAACTTTAGGTTTTCTACAACCGGACATTAACAAATTCCCATCTGCCCATAACCGCGGGCACGGCTTTCGAAAGTTCATAACCCTGCAGGGGTGTCCCAACTTAGCCCATCACAAGCTCTCACGGTCAATGAAGGATATTCCTTCTAGCGGGAAGACCCGATCAGACTCGGAATCCCGGTTACAAGACATTTCGACAATGATAAAACAAGACCAGCAAAGCCACCCGAATGTGCCGACAAATCCCGATAGGAGCTGCACATATCTCATTCTCAGGGCACACCGGATCGTCCAAACTTCCGGTAGGCCATCCCAGAGTTGCCCCTGGTGGCCACCGGCGGCTGGCAAGTTGGACCAACACTCGGAGGAGCACTGGCCCGGGGATTTAAATAAAGATGACCCTTGAGCCAAAAGGGATCAGAAAATACAATTGCAAGCATGTGAACATGGCAAAAACATAATCAGATTACAGACTTACTGAAAAACTGGAGCATGCAAACCAAATAAAGTAGGCATGTCTACGAGCTCGATGCACTCACTATGGAGCAAGGCATGACAATCTAAGCATACACCCATCAAGAATACACATTATACAATCTAGACATGGCAAGAACAACAACATAGCATGCACGGATCAACTACAACATCCTCGGCAAAATCGCTAACAAGTAGACAATCTGCCCAGATTCACGAAATAGCAAAAGTAGAGCTTGATTGACTCAAGCTAGGTTGCTCCATAATTGCAAACAAAGACATGGATGGATAGAGCACTACATGATTAACAAAACATCTTTACTGATCATCCTCAAAAGAGGCACGGATCACTAGGAAACAACATGAACATATGGCATATTGCTAAAAACAGTCCAAGGACTTAGTGTAATTGCTAAGTCCCTCAAATCAGCATTAACGAATGCACCACTTTGCAAGCTTGTGCTAGTCACCTCACACATCACAAAAATACATGGATTTCACTTCTGGAAAGATGGCAAAGCATATAACAAAATACATGTAGAGCTCAGGGGCATATCATGCACACAATAATCATGGCAAAAATGACAAATAGCTATTTGGAGCAGCAGATCTGACAATTAACTCAAATAGCTATCTTCCAACAGCATTTCGGGCATCAAGATGAACTCAAATGAAAATGACGCAATGAGATGAAATGATGTACTCTCTGAGACGAACATTTTGATATGCTATACGCGCAAAACGGAGTTACGGGTGCAATGTTACGGCACGATGAACATGGGCATTTGAAACATGGATATCTCGGGGACTTAGTGGAATTCTCACCCCGGGAAAAGTCAACGGGTGGAGTGGATCGGGTCGGACGAGGCGGAGCGGATCGGGTCGGGCGAGGCAGAGCAGATCAAGCCGGGCCGAGGCCGAGGAGGACCCGAGCGACGGAGACGGCGGCTCCGGCGAGGTCGTCGCCGGCGGGGCGGTGGATCCGGCCGGGCTCGGGCTCCCGTGGCCCGATCTGGCGGCGGGCGGCGGTGGAGCTCCTCCGAGGGGGCGGGGCGTTGATGCGGCGAGGCGAACGGCGGCGGTGGTCACCGGTCAAGGCGGCGGACGGTGGGGTAGAGCGCCACGGCGAGCTCGCCGTCAGGAGGAAGTGCAGCGGCGCGCGGGCGAAGGCGGCCGACGCGGTTCGGGCGGGACGCTCGCGGGGCGCAGCGGCGGCGAGAACGGGCCGGGAGGGCCTGTGATGGGCTCCAACGGGCCGGGAGGGACCGTGATGGGCTCCAGCGGGCCCGTGCGGCCGGGGCGCTGACGGAGACACATGGCGATGCGGGAGTGGTGGAGGGCGTCGGCGGGGCTGAGGTGGCACGCTCCCATTGGACGGGGCGACGTGGCGGCGTAGTGAACACGTCCGCCGGCGAGACGGACATGTCCGGCGGCGCTGAGGGAGGAGTTTTAGGGTTTCGGGGAAAGGATCCAAAAACGAAAATGAAGTGGTCTATTTGTAGAGGCAGAGGGAGCTAGGAGAGTCCAAATGAGGTGCGGTTTTCGGCCACGCGATCGTGATCGAACGACCGAGATGATGGAGAGGTCTTAGGTGGGTTTTGGGCCACTTTGGAGGGGTGTTGGGCTGCAACACACACGAGGCCTTTTCGGCCCCTCGGTTAACCGTTGGAGTATCAAACGAAGTCCAAATGGTACAAAACTTGACAAGCGGTCTACCGTTAGTAAACCAAGGCCGCTTGACAAGTCTCGGTCCAATCCAGAAATGTTTAATACCCGCACACGAAAGAAAGGTAGAAATGACCACCGGAGGAGAACGGAGCACCGGAATGCAAAACAGACAACGGGGAAGATGCTTGGATGCATGAGACAAACATGTATGCAAATGAAATGCACATGATGACATGATATGCAATGCATGACACGCAAGCAATGACAAGAAAACAACAGCGAATAACTGGACGACACCTGGCACATCGGTCTCGGGGCGTTACAACACTCCACCACTACGAGAGGATCTCGTCCCGAGATCTAGAATGGCACCGGAGGAACAACGGAAGAGAAAGAGAAGAGGTAAAACTAAGTTGCTTCTTTGACAAACGAGTGAAACCAAAGAACCTTGAAAATGTTAAGCCATTTGGAGAAAAGAATACAACGGAGACGACAAATTTGAAAACACTCCGTTAGACAAGAGGAACAAAGAAGAACAAAGTTGAAAGCACTCCGGTAGGGAAGAGTAATAAGGAAGAACAAATTCGAACAGCACTCCGTTAGAGAAGTTATGCAAGACTTGATACGATGAAAAGAACTTGAGCAGAGGACAGAACACTCCGGTAAATGGTTAAGCAAAGAAAGAAGCATGATATTGACAAAACAAGATGATGGTTGAAAAGAGCAACATCGCAATGCCTCCAGAACAAAAGTAAGAATGGAATGGGATGAACGAAGGGAAACAAGATCTCGAGGTAGCAGGCTTACAACCAAAGCTAGAACGAAGTTGTTGGAGAACCAACAACGAA